>NC_090750.1:63676441-63683941 GCF_036898095.1 Palaemon carinicauda | reverse complement strand
ATATATATATATATATATAAAGAGAGAGAGAGAGAGAGAGAGAGAGAGAGAGAGAGAGAGAGAGAGAGAGAGAGAGAGAGAGAGAGAGAGAGAGAGAAACCCATAAACTGTCCGTCGTCTGGACGGAGGCCACAATTGACGTGTTTTTACTAGCCTGGATGGCGTCTAGAAACTGCACTCTAGACTAATACTAGCGTAAGACCACCCTAAAATTGTAGTGTGATGATGACTAATAAAAGTGACACAAGAGAAGTGGAAAATCACAAAAAAAAAAATAATAATAATAATAAAGTAAAAGTCTATCTAATTTAGTACAACGCTTTCTGAGAAATTTTAGATACTGATAGCTTTTTTTTTTTTTTTTTTTTTTTAAATGAAGTCGAACACTTAGTATTGGTGAATGGAGAATTTTTCCTTTTCATTTCCATGGATACACAAGGAACAAAGACATTTTTATTTGGTAAGATAACGGTTATCTATTTTTGGTAAGACAAGCCAAGCTTTCAAACCTATCATTGTACCTGTCTTTTCTCCATCCCCATATAAATAGCGTACGACATGCGTATTGAGACAGCTCGTAACAGAATGATCTACAAAACAAAGCTCGAAAAACAGCAGAAAAGAAAACAGCATTCCCTGGAAAGCCAAACCAGCAGTGTTGCCATTTGATATAAAATTTTGTAGGTTAAATTTCTTTCTAAAGGGAATAAAGCCTTTCTTGTGCAACCTGAAAGCTCCACAATAACTTTCGGCAGCCCTTAAGGGCCAACTAAGATATTCATTATTATTATTATCATTATTTGCTAAGCTACAAGCCTAGTTGGAAAAGCAGAATGCTATAAGCCCAAGGGCCCCAACAGGGAAACTAGCCCAGTAAGGAAAGGAAAGAAGGAAAAATAAAATATTTTGAGAAGAGTAACAACATTAAAATAAATATTCCCTATATAAACTATGAAAACTTTAACAAAACAAGACCTTTAGGCTGTATTTATAAAACCAAACACTACCAAATCTCACTCCAAATGGCAACACTGCAAACCAGGTATATCCATGCCCTCTTATGGAGCAGATACCGTCTAAGATATTTTATATGAGTCTTTATCAGCTATTATGGTGTGACCCCGACGCCCAGGGATGGAGAGCTTTGGTCTCTTGATGCATTCCAGGCTGTTCGCCTGGAATCTTTCGGGTGATGGATTAATACACTCGCCCTTCCAGCCACTCCCATACTAAGAACGTGTCAAAAGTTTCCAGTCCCATTCGTAATATGTCACCATTTTTCCTTTTCTGTTGGTAAATTTCTGTCAAAAGTTTCCAGTCCCATTCGTAATATGTCACCATTTTTCCTTTCTGTTGGTAAATTTCTGTCAAAAGTTTCCAGTCCCATTCGTAATATATCCCCATTTTTCATTTTCTGTTGGTAAATTTCTGTCAAAAGTTTCCAGTCCCATTCGTAATATGTCCCCATTTTTCCTTTTCTGTTGGTAAATTTCTGTAATTTCTGTCAAAAGTTTCCAGTCCCATTCGTAATATGTCCCAATTTTTCCTTTTCTGTTGGTAAATTTCTGTAATTTCTGTCAAAAGTTTCCAGTCCCATTCGTAATATGTCCCCATTTTTCATTTTCTGTTGGTAAATTTCTGAAATTTGTCATCATATAGAAATTCAATACCATGTGTTAAAAGTTTCCAGTCTCATTCGTAATATGTCCCCATTTTTCATTTTCTGAATGATGATGAAATTTCTGAAATTTGTCATCATATAGAAATTCAATACCATGTGTTAAAAGTTTCCAGTCCCATTCGTAATATGTCCCCATTTTTCATATCTGAATGATGAAATTTCTGAAATTTGTCATCATATAGAAATTCAATACCATGTGTTAAAAGTTTCCAGTCCCATTCGTAATATGTCCCCATTTTTCATTTTCTGAATGATGATGAAATTTCTGAAATTTGTCATCATATAGAAATTCATTACCATGTATCAAAAGTTTCCAGTCTCATTCGTAATATGTCCCATTTTTCATTTTCTGAATGATGATGAAATTTCTGAAATTTGTCATCATATAGAAATTCATTACCATGTGTCAAAAGTTTCCAGTCCCATTCGTAATATGTCCCCATTTTTCATTTTCTGTCGGTAAATTTCTGCAATTTGTCATCATATAGAAATTCATTACCATGTGTTAAAAGTTTCCAGTCCCATTCGTAATATGTCCCCATTTTTCATTTTCTGAATGATGATGAAATTTCTGAAATTTGTCATCATATAGAAATTCATTACCATGTGTCAAAAGTTTCCAGTCCCATTCGTAATATGTCCCCATTTTTCATTTTCTGTCGGTAAATTTCTGCAATTTGTCATCATATAGAAATTCATTACCATGTGTTAAAAGTTTCCAGTCCCATTCGTAATATGTCCCCATTTTTCATTTTCTGAATGATGATGAAATTTCTGCAATTTGTCATCATATAGAAATTCATTACCATGTGTTAAAAGTTTCCAGTCCCATTCGTAATATGTCCCCATTTTTCATTTTCTGAATGATGATGAAATTTCTGAAACTTGTCAGCATATAGAAATTCATTACCATGTGTCAAAAGTTTCCAGTCCCATTCGTAATATGTCCCCATTTTTCATTTTCTGAATGATGATGAAATTTCTGAAATTTGTCAGCATATAGAAATTCATTACCATGTGTCAAAGGTTTCCAGTCTCATTCGTAATATGTCCCCATTTTTCATTTTCTGAATGATGATGAAATTTCTGAAATTTGTCAGCATATAGAAATTCATTACCATGTGTCAAAGGTTTCCAGTCTCATTCGTAATATGTCCCCATTTTTCATTTTCTGAATGATGATGAAATTTCTGAAATTTGTCAGCATATAGAAATTCATTACCATGTGTCAAAAGTTTTCAGTCCCATTCGTAATATGTCCCCATTTTTCATTTTCTGAATGATGATGAAATTTCTGAAATTTGTCATCATATAGAAATTCTATTACCATGTGTTAAAAGTTCCCAGTCCCATTCGTAATATGTCCCTCATTTTTCATTTTCTGAATGATGATGAAATTTCTGCAATTTGTCATCATATAGAAATTCATTACCATGTGTTAAAAGTTTCCAGTCCCATTCGTAATATGTCACCATTTTTCATTTTCTGTTGGTAAATTTCTGCAATTTGTCATCATATAGAAATGCCATTACCATTGGCAAATGAATTATGATTTATATTCTTGTAAGATCTGTATTTGATCCTTGTTACAAATCACCATTTTTACTCACAACATGTCCCATGTTTTGTTTAACAGATATTACATGTTCACTTCGAAATGGACATTCATTTAACTTTTAAAAATAATCCGTCTATCTTTAATTTGTATTCACTCTTTCGGTAAAAAGTTTGAAGTTTTATTCGAGAACTAATTTTAATCACACAATAATCCAAGTTTTTTTTTTTTTTTTTTTCATGCACCGTCTAGTTTTGATTTGCCTAACAATAATTATGCCACTCTTAACAACGACGAGTCTTTTCTACGGGAAATATGCCGAAAATTTCAGGTTTATTACGCTGTTCTTTCGGGCAGGAAAGTAAAGATACAGAACTGAGAACGATATTCTTATTTTTCATATCAATTTCTATAACTTTTTGATACTTGCATCTGCTTCTCTTTCTTCGTAGATTTGCGATTTTTCAATTTGTAATGATTAAAGATACAGGTTTCTCAACTTACAATGATTAAAGATAAGGGTTTTCATAATCTTTTCCTTTTAAGAAATTGATTCGTAAAACCCGAGTCTTGAAGAACTAATTTGCATGTACTCATGTTCTTGCACTAAGTCGTTTTCTTACCCCCACAGTAAACCAAGCTGACTTGCGTGGAAGCCTCCTCCTCCACCTCTTCCTCCTCCTCCTCCTCCTCCTCCTCCTCCTCCTCCTCCTCCTCCTCCTCCTCCTCCTCCTCCTCCTCCTCCACCTCTTCCTCCTCCTCCTTCACATCTTCCTCCTCCTCCTCCACGAATGGAGACGTAAAAGTTGAACGTCAACATAAATAAGAGTTCTCCAGAACTCTCGAGTGCTTTTGATCTTCCTTATACGTATTCCTGCTTTTCATGATAATTTTTTTTTCTTTCTCGTCTAAAATCCTATTTCCTCTTGTATCTCTTGTGATCTTCCATATACGTATTCCTGCTTTTCATAATTTTTTTCTTTCTCGTCTAAAATCCTCTTTCCTCTTGTATCTCTTGTGATCTTCCATATACGTTTTCTTGCTTTTCATATTTGTTTTCCTTCTCGTCTAAAATCCTCTTTCCTCTTGTATCTCTTGTGATCTTCCAGATACGTTTTCTTGCTTTTCATATTTTTCTTTCTTTCTCGTCTAAAATCCTCTTTCCTCTTGTATCTCTTTTGATCTACCATATACGTTTTTTTGCTTTCCGTATTTTGTTTTTCCTCTAAAATCCTCTTTCCTCTTGTATCACTTTTGATTTTCCATATACGTTTTCTTGCTTTCCGTATTTTGTTTTTCCTCTAAGATCCTCTTTCCTCTTATATCTCTTCCAGAAGAGCAAGAAAAGAACCTTCAAACCGTAACGGACAGCAAACTTGAAAGGGAGGGGATGGAAAGTAAACGAAAAAACGCTACCTAATTTTTTTTCATTATGCTCTCAAGAACACAGCATGGGCGTAGTTCAACTGGTGGCGTCTGGGCTTCTACTGGAGTCGCCCATTTTGACAACTACCTTAAACTAATTAGCTTGTGATTGGTGGACTTTACAGTAGATGTCTCCGATCGAAAGATTACTTTTCGTCTCACCTTGAATTACATTAGATTGTGATATATGGTTACACACAGGAATGCTCCTCCCTTCCTCGCTATTTCTAACATTTTAAGGGACTTCCTGGTCTTCATATAGAGGAATTTTGAGTGTTTTCTTGATTGTTTTTAGCTTTGGAAGAACCTCATATTTATAGATATAGCTTTGGAAGAACCTCATATTTATAGATATAGCTTTGGAAGAACCTCATATTTATAGATATAGCTTTGGAAGAACCTCATATTTATAGATATAGCTTTGGAAGAACCTCATATTTATAGATATCGCTTTGGAAGAACCTCATATTTATAGATATCGCTTTGGAAGAACCTCATATTTATAGATATAGCTTTGGTAGAACCTCATATTTATAGATAATAAGAGCTTATTGTTTGATACTATTGGAGTCTAGGATAAATTGGTAGATCTTTAGACATAGCAACTCAATATTATATCAACCTTCATCCCATACTTGATGATTTATATTTTTGAACGATAAAAACAATAACACACCTACTTTACATACATCTGATTCCCGAGAGAAGTTGATTGAAACTACAAAACTAGGGATTTTCGACTTTTTTTTTTTTTTGACATTTAAGCTTGTTTAAAAAATCATAAGCATAATAAATATGACTAAGCGTAAGAAAAAAAATAAACGTGATAATATAAAGAAAAATCGATTCATCTTATTGTAATAGTAGCAAACAGAACTAGACTACTATGTGTAAGCCTCTATAGTCAATTCTTTTTAGAGAGGCAGATTTGCACCGACACGCAGGGGATGCCCTTTTAGCTCGGAAACGTTTCCTGATCGCTGATTGGTTGGACAAGATCATTCTAACCAATCAGGTAGCATGAAACTTTTTCTGAGCTAAAAGGACACCGCTGCGAGTCGGTGCAAATGCGCCTCAATAAAAAAAATCGAGTATATATATTAATCTAAACATGGTTGATGCGTGCTGATGAACTTGGTATAAGGAATTTATTACTTATTTGTCCTTTCTTAAGCTGAGCCTATATCGCAGTACAGTTAAACTCTGATGGCCTAATGTCAACTCAAAACAGTTACACATATCACTCGTTAAGTGCAGCCTACATCACAATTACATTAGAGATTCATGAAAAAAATAATTGAAAATACTTACACTTAGAGGCTTTAGTGACCATCTTCAACTCTATCCAATTCAATATAAACTTATTTTTTTAATTCCTGCATCACAATTACATTAGAGATTCATGAAAAAAATAATTGAAAATACTCACACTTAAGAGACTTTAGTGACCATCTTCAACTCTATCCAATTCAATATAAACTTATTTTTTCTTAATTCCTGCATCACAATTACATTAGAGATTCATGAAAAAATAATTGAAAATACTTACACTAAGAGGCTTTAGCGACCATCTTCAACTCTATCCAATTCAATATAAACTTATTTTTTTTAATTCCTGCTAATGGCAGTATCAAATCCCTTTAATGTGGCAGCGTCGACTTCGTGTTGACATTTCGAACAGATTCTGCTCGAGTTGTGCGCCTCGTCGCCGTGAACCCTTCGCTCGAAACCTTTTGTCTCGGGGTCTCATTTGCAATGGCGGAAAAAAAAAAAAAAAAAAAAAAAAAAAAAAAAAAAAAAAAAAAGAGTAGCCGTGCGGAACGTGTCATTCTCATGGCCGTTAAAGTCACCAAATGGATTTCTTAAGGATATACCATGGGACGCAATACTTTCGTCGCTTAGCTCGAGAAAAAAAAAATGCGATTTGTTATACATTTCAGTGACAAAGGCTATTTCACAAGCAAATCCTCATTCATTTCGTTCGAATCAAGGTTCACTTGGTTTTGATCAATCGCAGTCTAAAAAAAAAAAAAAAAAAAAAAAAAAAAATTTCACTTCGGTTCCAAATGATTTGGTAATTTCATAACACTTTCTAAAACCATTCTTGCACATTTCACTTTTTTTTCCTTCATTGTTTTCAACATTTTCCTCTAGTTTATGACTTGAGGACGTGATCTTAAAAATGTTCCTCACAAAATGATTTAAATATAGAGAACTATAGGGGTTATACCTTCAAAACACGATGAAATGCTCACATTTCAGTAGGTGTAAATGAGAAATTTTGTTCACATTAATTATAAGCTAAACTTCACTTGGGTAAAACCGTAAAAGGCTTATATATATATATATATATATATTATATATATATATATATAAAATGTATATTTAATCCTATATATGTAGATACTTTATATGTATATGAGTAAAACACACACACACACACATATATATATATATATACACGTACATATCGTATGTGTATATATATGTAATATATATATATATATGCGTATATCGTACATATCATATATATATATATATATATGTACTGTATATATATATATAAATATATATATATATATATATATATAAATATAAATATATATATATATGTATAAAACAAAACACAAATTACCACCCATGAATATGTGGGAAGAATGTAAATAAGGAGAAAGTATAAATTAAAAACGACCCGTAAACCCGGAGCGAAAAAAAAAAATCACGACTAGATCTTCGCTGTCTAGTGATCGATCTTTCTTAGGCCATAATAACCCTCCCACCCAGAGCGCCATATAAAACAAAGAGCCCATACACTTCAGAGAGGTATCAAAGCCCGCGT
>NC_090750.1:63666441-63671441 GCF_036898095.1 Palaemon carinicauda | reverse complement strand
AAGTTAAGAGATATAATGGTGTTTATGTGATAAACACAATTTTGGAAAATATCATTTGCTATAATAAAGGTGATATATATATATATATATATATATATATAGATATATATAGATATATATATATATATATATGCACATAATATACAATTATATCTATGTGTATTTTGTATACATGTTTGCATATTATGTATGTATATATATTCATATGTACACATACTGTATACACACTACAAACACACACACATATATACAGTATATATATATATATATATATGTGTGTGTGTATATATATATATATATATATACAGACAGAAAAAGAGCAACATGGCTACGAAAGCAACCTCAAGTTGAGGATATCATAACATGCAAGAAATAGAAATGGACATGAGCAGGACATATAATGAAAATGGCAGTTATAAGATGGACAAAAAAAAAAAAAAGAATTAACAGAATGGGTCCCAAGAGAAGCGGGGGAAGGAAGAGAAGACGATGGATAAACGAGCTATGAAAATTTGCGGGTACATTCTGGCTTATAAAGGCCATTAATAGACAAAGTGGAAAGACATGTCTGAGGTCTTTTTCTTGCACTAGACTAGCAATGCCTGATGATGATGATGTATGAATATATATATATATATATATATACATATATATATATACACATACATATATAATTTATTTATATATATATACACACACACACATATATATATATACATACATATATAATTTATATATACACACACACATATATATATATATATATAATTTATATATACACACACACACACATATATATATATACATATATAATTTATATATATATATATATATATAAAGCCAGATATAGCTCATTAGTATTGAATGTTTGAATGTTGTCTTATATCAAATTCATTATATTCCAACAGTATATTCAAGTTAATTGTATACAGCATCAACAATATTCGAGAGTATTTATGCTCTGTTACTGATCCTTATGGAAGGGACTTTTAAGCGTTTCATCTTTGATAGCCACTATAAAGTTACGCAAGAAAACCCACATAAAACAACAGTAGTTCGTAAGTTTCCTATAACATAATGTTAATTATAGCTATTTATATTTTTCTAATTCTAATATGTATCCATCTATATTAACAGAAATAACCACCAATTTCCACTTTTAAATTATATATAAAGGTGAAAAAGAGTCAAGTTTGTACATACGAACTTGACACCAACAGAATACGGATGGATGACACCAGTCTGAGCATAGTTAATCCATATAAAACAAATTTAATCATCATAAAATTTATAAAGCATCTTTTGTGTGTTAGCATACCTTTATAGCAAGGTCTATAGAGTATGCGTTTCATAGACCTAGGCTGTATCATGTTATACTTCTCTCTTACAAGTGAATAATACTATCAAAACTTTTAGCACAATATTACTCAATAAATTTGGTAAACGGATATAATTTAAAGGAACATTCAACCCGGAGAATCTATTATTATTATTATTATTATTACTATCCAAGCTACAACCCTAATTGGAAAAGCAAGATGCTATAAGCCCAGGGGCTCCAATAGGGAAAAATAGCCCAGTGAGGAAAGGAAATAAGGAAATAAATAACTGAAGAGAACAAATTAACAATAAATCATTCTAAAAAAAAGTAATGTCAAAAGAGATATATCATATATAAACTATTAACAACGTCAACAACAAATATGTCATATATAAACTATAAAAAGACTGTCAGCCTGGTCAACAACTATCTACCGATAGTTCAAGCTAAAAATGTATAAATATTATCTTCATTTGCTGCTAAACCCACATAAAATTTCATCTCATATGTACGCATTTGCGAGCATCTAAAACGTCAAGATTTAGGAGTATCTCGTATTTGCACCTGGCGAATCTACCTAGGTTCCACCACATATATCGTCGCTTTATTAACCAAGATGTGGACCGAGCACAAAAGTAATCTGGCATGAGTGGTCTGCCACAATAGTATACGAGCTTCTCCTTCCCTCCCTCTACGTCCTGTGATGCTGTAACTGCCCCTCCCTCTTGACAGTAATACTAATTGATGGAGAACGAGCTCTTCTAGACCATACATCTCCATGAGGGCTCATCTTGTCAAAAGCGCGTCACCGCTCCATCTTTATACCTGAGCTAGACCAAGACCTACAGATAGAGGTAGGTCTTGGGCAGGTCTTGGGTTGATCTCTTCCAGGTCTATGGTCGAGACCTACTTCTATGGGCCAAGGTTTCTCTAAGGACGCCGAATCCTTTAGCGTCTACAGTACCGTATGTCTCGTTAGACATAGGAGAAGCTTAACAGGCGATGGCTTGTCGTAGGCCTATGTTGGTATTTACACAAGAGGGACGATGCTAATTTTCTGTTGCAAATGGTCCCTTTGAGGATGGTTTGGTATGTCATGTAAAGGTATAAATTGGAAGGGAATCCTCGCACGAGAGAGAGAGAGAGAGAGAGAGAGAGAGAGAGAGAGAACCTCTAGTTCACTAACACCTACTCACAAAAGAGAGAGAGAGAGAGAGAGAGAGAGAGAGAACTTTAGTTCACTTGAACACTACCTCAGAGAGAGAGAGAGAGAGAGAGAGAAACTCTAGTTCACTTAGAAACTACTTCATAAGAGAGAGAGAGAGAGAGAGAGAGAGAGAGAGCGCCTACACTAAGAAGAATAAACATATATAACCACTGATTGTATGTGTGTGTGGGCCCGATTTATACGACAAAGTGTGAAACCCTTTCCCCATAAGAAATCAAGGATTAAAGTTCGTATGTATGTGCGTTTGGGTAACCTCTTCCGTGTAGCCTTTGGCAAATCTGTCTTTCGTGTTCCAGACCTTTTTTTTCTATTTTTTATTCAAGGATTTCTGGCAAAAACGATGGTCGTTTTCCTTTCACGAAGCTGATGCTGAAATAAACGTCAACTAATCAGACATTATAACCTAAGGATTCTGTCTCTCTATTTCTTTTAAATTATTCTTAGTTGAGTATCCTCATTTCCACTCAAATATCCTTACCTTACATAATATCATAATATCATACACACAAACACCAATTTGTAATATATATATATATATGAATATATATATATATATATATATATATGTATATATATATACATATATTTATGAATTATATATATATATATATATATACACATACATATGTACGTGCATATATATATATATATATAATGAATAGATAAAACCTTGTGGCGTTCAAAGACCCAAGATAGTTTCTCTCCAGACCGACCATCCTCAACATAGTTTTCAGAATAACATAGAAAATGCATTTGTTTCTCCATTTATTATTTGGTGTCGACACGTGATTCGACTCACTTTGTGACCCTTCTTCTGGGCTATATTTAGTGATGGAATTACACTTTAATATAAAGGCATTGGTGGAGGGAATTTTGATGAAAAAAATATATGGATCCTCACATACACACACACGCACACACACATGCAGTATATATATATATATATATATAAAATGCATACAGAGGTATATTATACACAGAAACACACACACACCCACACACACACACATATATATATATATATATATATTGTATATATACATACATAATATACATACACACATATATAATAAACAAACATATATATATATATATATATATAGGTGTTTGTCTATGTATATGTATGTATTGTGTGTGTTTACTTCCACAGCGAAAATAATTCAATTAAAGGATAAAACGAAATAATAGTGAACGTTCAGGTGCAGTAACTAATGCTTTGTTAATTCATATACAAAATCCTGAATAAGTGGGTTTAGCAGCAAATGAAGATAATATTTATACATTTTTCTCTGGCTTGTATTAGTAGATTTTCCAGGTTGAATTTTCCATTAAATTCTATCCGTTTAACAAATTTATTGAGTAATACTGTGCTAGAAGTTTTGACAGTATTATTTATTCGAAAAAGTGAGGTATAACCTGTTAAACACCACCCTTTGATATAGCCTAGGTCTATGAAACTCTTACTCTATAGTCCTTGCTATAAAGGTATGCTTAACACTCGAAAAAGTGAGGTATAACCTGTTAAACACCACCCTTTGATATAGCCTAGGTCTATGAAACGCTTACTCTATAGTCCTTGCTATAAAGGTATGCTTAACACTCGAAAAAGTGAGGTATAACCTGTTAAACACCACCCTTTGATATAGCCTAGGTCTATGAAACTCTTACTCTATAGACCTTGCTATAAAGGTTTGCTCAACACACACGAAATGTTGAGTCGGAAGGGTATCAACTGAGACCCTTCCCTCCAGGGGGGAGGAGGGGGAACACCACCCTTTGATATAGCCTAGGTCTATGAAACGCTTACTCTATACACCTTGCTATAAAGGTATGCTTAACAAACACGAAATGTTGAGTCGGAAGGGTATCAACTGAGACCCTTCCCTCAAGGGGAGGGGCTGGGTACCAGGGTAACTGACTCACGGTCAACAAAAAATGTCTGGTCTCAGCAACGGGAGTCCAAAGTTCAGAGTTCGTTCCTGGGCAGGAAGGAAGCCAGTTTGAATCGTCTCCGGAATTTGAGACTCTTTTCGGAGTTAGTTGTCAATGATATAACTGGCACGTAGGTTACTGAGGTAGGTCGAATATATAGCGTAGAAAATGAATGCTATTATATTCTGGAACAATCACTACTATGGTGAAAACACATTCACAAAAGCACACGCGCACACACACACACACACACATATATATATATATATATATATTTGTATATATATATATATATATATACATATTTGTATATACTGTATATATATACAAATATGTATATATATATATACATATTTGTATATATATACAGTATATACAATTATATATATATATATATATATATATATTTGTATATACTGTATATATATACAAATATGTATATATACATATACACATATATATATATATAAATATATATATATACACATATTTGTATATATATATATATATATACACACA
>NC_090750.1:63656441-63661441 GCF_036898095.1 Palaemon carinicauda | reverse complement strand
TATATATATATATATATATATACTTATATATATACTTTATATTTATATATATATATATATATATATGTGTGTGTGTGTGTGTGTGTGTAAAATCTAGATCGTTGACATTACAATATTTTTGTTTTAGATTTTTGAAATAAACAAGAGAAATAATTGATTTATAACAACAACAACAACAACAACAACAATTCCAGTAATAATAATAATAATAATAATAATAATAATAACAAAATGCGTATAATGAACGCATACTGAAGTGGGGATACTCACTCAAAACTGCTAAAATCTTAACTGAACTTCGAAACTCTTAAGGGTACCTGACACTTGCACGCATTCGTGGCACGCACTGGCACGCATTGATGCGCGAACTCGCGTGAACGAGTCGTGAAAATGTCGTGAACAGTGCTGGTGGTTATGCAAAAGCATCATGCAAATACTTCAAATAGGGTATTTCCCCTTTTCGTTATCAGTACCATAATCAAGTGACATTATCAAACGGCTTCAAAGACTTTAATATATCCTCTTACATGCTTCATTTATCTAAATTCCCTTTCTCTTTTGTTAAATTTTTTATAGTTTATATAGGAAACTTTTATCTTAAAGTTGTTGCTATTCTTAAAATGTTTTATTTTTCCTTTTTCCCTTTCCTCACAGAGCTATTTTCCCTGTTGGGGCCCCTGGGCTTATAGCATTCTGCTTTTCCAACTGGGGTTGTGGCTTGGGAGTTAATAATAATAATAGTAATAATAATAAATAAAAGAAAATAATAACTCTACTTTTATTTGAACATATAATTGATGTACACTAAACAATAAACCTTGAATGTTGTATAACAGCTAAAACAGATGACACCGAAAAGTATGACTGAATTTAGAATAGGGCTATAAAAAAAAGGGAAAATAAAAGAAAAAAAAAGTAATTTTCAGCCAGCCTGTTGTCGTAGATGCCCTTGTCAGCTCCGCTAAGTGAGAAAACCAGATGGAAGGCCTGAATAGTACTCTAGCCATCATGACACGTCAGAAATTGAGGCTATGTTTGAAGGAGCGTCTCTACGCGCTCTACGACACATGTCTACGCCTCTTCTTCAGCTGTCAATACCATACCCGGAGGAGGAGGAGGTACTAAAGACCATAAACCTGCTTTTTTGTTGACCAGGCGGACATGAGTCCTTTTATAGTTTATATATGACATATTTGTTTTTGATGTTGTTAATAGTTTATATATGACATGTCTGTTTTGACGTTGTTACCTATTTTAGAATGATTTATTGTTAATTTGTTCTCTTCATTTATTAATTTCCTTATTTCCTTTCCTCACCGGGCTATTTTTCCCTGTTGTTTGTTGTTGGGGTATTAAAGCCAACACTTGTTGTTGGCACGGGCCTTTCCCTTGGTTGGCCCGTAGGTGAGTTTTTTTTTTTTTTTCTTCCCTGTTGGAGCCCCTGGGCTTATAGCATCTTGCTTTTCCAACTAGGGTTGTAGCTTGGATAGTAATAATAATAATAATAATGATCACACATTCGCACCAGTCTGTTCCTCCGAGGCGAAGCAGAAGGGATTAGAAGACCTTGTGCCTCCAGAGACAATTTACCACCGCAGGATTTCCCCCTCCCCTGGGGGCCTTCCTCACCTCACCAAAACACCTGTTGGGTCACTCCCAGGTGAATCCGTACCGGTACCAGATGCCATGACTTCCGTCAAGCCACAAAAGGGGACGTTACTTCGGACATTCCCAGGTGTCCGGGAAGACATTCCAGCACCTGGCGGAGGGACAAGAGGGAGAAGAAGAAGACCACACTGGTCATCTCCAACGCCCCCGTCAATTACGATTGAAGAAAAGGAGGTGGTCCTCATAATTCTCACTTTGCTCTGTCCCAGGATTCCATCCTTTAATCCTCCCAAAGCCAATTAAGGAATGTTAACAAACATAGGGAATTTTTTCCTAATAAAAATTTGACATCTGGCTTGACAAAACTCTTTTTGTCTCAGCAGACGGATTTGTCATTTTTATTAGAAAAAAAATCGTATAAGGAGAAGGAAGTAAATAAAAAGTCTGGTACAAAATAAAGAGAGCTATTCCATTCTTCGAATGACAAAGTTTTGATATCCACAAATACAAGCAAATTCTTAATGTATATTATTATTATTATTATTATTATTATCACTGTCCGAGCTACAACCCTAGTTGGAAATGGAAAGTGCTATAAGCCCAGGGGCTCCAACAGGGAAAAATAGCCCAGTGAGGGAAAGGAAATAAGGAAATAAATAAATGAAGAGAATAAATTAACAATAAATCAATCTAAAAAAATTAACAACGTCAAAACAGATATGTCATATATAAACTATTAACAACGTCAAAAATAAATATGTCATATATATACACGATGTATCCATAAAATGAGATAAGCCAAGACTAAAAAATCGTAACGAAAATTACAAATAGAGATAAGAGAACGCCTTTATTTTCCCTTATTAACTGTTAGTCGATGTACCCTAATATTTGCATAATGTACCTGGTGCAATAAATCCTGCTAATAAACATGTATTCACGCCTTGAGGAAAGCAGTTTGAATTTCTCATGATTTTCTTGAAAGAATATAATTCATTGGTGCAAATAGTCTCTACAAATGATATGGTTGGGTTTATGTCAAGGAAACTAAAATGTTTACTCTAAATTCTTTTTTGTTGTAGTATGCTTAGAATGTATGACTGTATCAAGCCATCATTACACACACAGATATATGTACATGAATATATGTACATATCCATAAATATCTCTCTCTCTCTCTCTCTCTCTCTCTCTCTCTCTCTCTCTCTACATATATATATGTATATGTATATATATATATATATATAATATATATATAAACATATGCATACACACACACACACACACATATATATATATATACATACATACATACACACATACATATATATATGTGTATATATATATATATATATATACTGTATATATATGTGTATATATATATATATATGTATATATATGTATATATATATATATATACATATATATATATATATATTATTTAATATATGACTGAAAATAGGAGTGAACCTAATCCACATTTCGGCTTTTAAGAACAGAGGTTGAAGAAAGTTGTATAGATATTTGTGTATAAGCCCTTTTTACCAAATAGAAATTATGACAACACTCCCCTTAACATCTGTTTTCATAAAAAAAACTCTAACGTTGGATAAAAGAAAACCTGATAGGACAACCGTAACCTGCTAAATACAATGTCACGCTCAAGAGACCAAGAAAGCGAAGTTAACGACTCAGTCAAGGTTTGAGATAAGGTAAAGCGTGACTAAGAAATTCTATACAATAAATACAAAGGCTAAAAGCGAAAGACTCTAAGAAGATCACTGAAAAAATTCAGTTTTACTTTTTTGAAAGACTGAGAAAAATGAGCTACTTCTGGAATACACCAAGAGATTTTTGGTTAGTTCAAATAAATTATACAGTAAATACAAAGGCTACAAGCGAAAGACTCTAAGAAGATCACTGAAAAAAAATTTAGTTTTACTTTTTTGAAGACTGAGAAAAATGAGCTACTTCTGGAATACACTAAGAGATTTTTGGTTATTTCAAATATACCATGGGAAAATAGTGTGCTACTTTCAAAATGTTCTATACAATTGTTACTGAGGCTATAAAACGAAAGACTCTAAGAAGATCACTGAAAAAATTTAGTTTTACTTTTTTGAAAGACTGAGAAAAATTTGGCTACTTCTGGAATACACTAAGAGTTTTTTGGTTACTTCAAATATATTATGAGAAAATTGTGTGCTACTTTCAAATGAAGGTGAAAATCTATACAATTGTTACTGAGGCTATAAAACGAAAGACTTAAAACAGATCACTGAAAAAATTTAGTTTTACTCTTTTGAAAGACACTGAAAATTTGGCTACTTCTGGAATACACTAAGAGATTTTTGGTTACTTCAAATATATTATGAGAAAATTGTGTGCTACTTTCAAAATGAAGGTGAAAAAATGGGAACCATAAATTTTAAAACGCTAAGAAAATTATGGCTACTTCTGAAAGTCACTCAGAAAATTTGAGCTTCTAAAACACTGAAAATTAGTACTATTACTATAAACGCTGGGGAAATTAGAACTACTTCTACAAGACATGTGAGACTACTAGAAAACACATGAAATTATGGCCACCTCTAAAAGTTGCTGAAAAGATTGTAAGTACTCTTGGTGGTATACAGAGTATTTTCCATATTATCCGTTTGAAAATCAGACACTATAAGTGCCAGAAAACATTGGCTGTCACTCAGGGATTCAACTGTTGCTCCAAATCAAAATTGGTAACTTAAGTTGTTCTTCAACGGAATTCTCAAATCGAACTTAGTCAGTCGAAGAAGTTTGAGCAACGAATGCAAGAAGACAGTAAATTTCATTTATATATATTCTCGCAGATGTTGCTTGTTTACAGGTAGGAGTCTGGGAATTTGGTCTTTAAGGAAGTGAGAATATAATTAAACTGCAATTTTAAGAATGTGTTCAATCTTTAACCAACATCGTTCAATTATCTAAATAAAAAAAAAATAAATTTCCGTAAAGCTTTCCGGATGCACTGCACTTATAGTTTTGATATGATAACACTAACTTGAAATGAAGGTCAAGAGTAATCAGTAATGCACTAGGTATTTGTAAATACTTAAAAATACATCTGATTACACGAGTGGAACATTGAAATTAATGATTTGGGACGCATTCAAAAATATTCGTAGGCAGCTTTTGACTTTGTTTACTCTAAGACAATCACAAGTAACATATCTTTAGGGTTGGAGACGCAAATGATTTCAATCCCTATCTTTATAGAGCAACAACAAAAAGAGTAGACAGTATATATATAATATATATATATATATATATATATACATATATTTATATATATATATATCTACATATATTTATATATATATATATATATATATATAAATATATATATATATATATAT
>NC_090750.1:63628941-63641441 GCF_036898095.1 Palaemon carinicauda | reverse complement strand
AGTAATCAAAACTGAACAACCATTCCCTGAAGTATAAGATATACTGTATTATGTATATAATATCTCAAGCAAAGTAGAAGTGTATTTTTGCATTTTCACAATTGTAAAAAATAAAATATTGAGCCTGTTGTTCTCGTGAATGAGAATCTGGTCTTAAATTGTAAGGCGTATCACTTCTAGTGTGTTAAAACCGAGAGGATAAAAACCCTCTGGTTTAATTACGATTACAGACGTGCTTATTTAGAGAAACAGGAGGTTTATCGTATTTGGAAAGGTAACAGATCAGATTTGACTTGGTATAACTACACTCAGCTAAGAAAGTTTGTGCTTCAACTGAAAACTAATACAACTTGACCATAAAAGAAACCCTTTTAGGTAAAACTCTGGAATATAAATGGGGGGGCTACCCATAAATCTGCAGCCTTTGCTTAAACCAGATGCCTCTGTCACTCACTGTCCAAAGGAAAGGCAACCCTTTTGGCTGATGTGTTTGACAGTAACCCGATCAATGAGAAACTCGATCTTCCCCATTCTTGTTTTCCTGAATGTAAACTAACTAGTTTAGCTTTTTGGTCTAGTAAAATTAATACACACTTACTGGACCTTGATGCTAATGGAAATATAGACTGAAATGGATTTTATTAAAAAATAAAAACAGCTTATTTTTTAGCTCCTAAGTTGTATGTTGTCTTTCGCAAGTTAGCAAGAACAGGTTCTTTAGGCACTTGTTGAAGAATGAATAGTGTTACTCCATTATATAAATGTGTTTGCAGTAGCTCTAACCCCGCTGATTACTGACCAATTTCCATAATTCCCATATTATCTAAAGTTTTTGAACGGCCTTTGGCAAAGTCTAAATAAGTATGCTGAAGGTAATCATCAGTTCCCTAGTTTGCAATTTGACTTTCAAAAGTCATAAAGGCTTGGAGCATGTGATGACCTTTCAATTTCCAATACAGTAAAGAAATCCTTTGATTTCGGTTAGAAAAGTTCGTATGATTAGCCTTGATTTTAGTGCCGTTGTTTTTAGACATAAACAAATGGGAGATGGGTCTTTTCTGAGCATTATCATTGAACTTTTAAAGTAAGAGACTGCAAAGATTAGTTGTTGATGGTGATGGAGCCTACTGTATATGAATGTAATATCTGGTGTCCTTCAGGGTAGTGTTCTTGGACCATTACTTTTCATAAAACAGTATATAAGCCTAATATGTGGTTTAGCCTAGAAAACCAGCTTGTTACATAATCAGATGATGGTAATATCTTTACATCAATTCCACCTCCTGAATGCAGACTTATGGTAGCTGAATCCCTTAATAGAGATCTAGCTAAAATTAATGAATGGAGTAAACTAGGGGGCATAAAGTTGAACCCTATCAAAACTCAAAGTATGATTGTAAGTAGGTCGAAAACATTGACGATGTCTCTTTAACTATATACAACTCATTTAAAATGCTAAGAGTTTATTAACACAATGTTAAAAGGGGAAAAGAAACGTAGTTATAGAGAGGTGAAGGTGGTCATCATAATGAATACAAATGAAAAAAATTGATAAATTTACACGAAGTTCGAGAAAAAAAAAAAAAAAAAAAAGGATGGTAAATACCGCATTAAAATCACCCTGAAAATTATTAAGATAATACCAGCAAGTATCAGTTATGCAACAGAGAGAGAGAGAGAGAGAGAGAGAGAGAGAGAGAGAGGGAGAGAGAGGTACCTTTTTTCTATTTAATTTATATTCTTCCCTGTATTTGTTCATATCAAACTGTACGACGCCAGATAACGAGTATTAAACTGTACGACGCCAGATAACGAGAGAGAGAGAGAGAGAGAGAGAGAGAGAGAGAGCACATAAACGTCAACTTGGATACGTGTTTTAGCTAAGTTGTTTATGCTGAATAATTCCAATTAAGGCTATACGTAAATAATAACTACGAGGCTAATGAGGACACAAACAAGACGATGTTTATTGTGTGGCGGAGAGAAAACGAAGATTATGCAAATGAACTTGTTTTTTATGAGTAAGTGTTTTCATGACTCATTCATTAATGAAGACGTCTGGCATAATGCTTTTGCACTTCTTCGCTCTGACTTCTGACTTGGAGGAGACGATGATGAGTAAATCGAGAAGTTAATAGTTTATATATGACATATCTGTTTTGACGTTGTTACTTTTTTTTTAGATTGATTTATTGTTAATTCATTTATTTATTTCCTTATTTCCTTTCCTCACTAGGCTATTTTTTCCCTGTTGGAGCCCCTGGCTTATAGCACTTTGCTTTACCAACTAGGGTTGTAGCTTGGACAGTAATAATAATAATAATAATAATTGGAATATAGAAGTAACTAGCGTCATTTTAATGTTATGGTTTGATTTAACAATAAATATTTAATGTTGAAATTAATACCATTCTTCTAGACATTCTTAAATTGAAACATTTAAGGGTATAAATATTACA
Source organism: Palaemon carinicauda (assembly GCF_036898095.1). Lineage (NCBI taxonomy): Eukaryota > Metazoa > Arthropoda > Malacostraca > Decapoda > Palaemonidae > Palaemon > Palaemon carinicauda. Next base: position 63,638,982 of record NC_090750.1, on the reverse strand, counting down.
AAGCTAATAGAGAAGTTGTGAATAAATCGAAGAGTTAATTTGTGAATATAAAATTTCTCAAAATACGACATGAGGATATGAAAACAGAAATAAAAATAAAAAATACTAGAAGCTGCTGATTGTAAGATACACAATATAAGAAAAACATAAACAAAAACATAAACAGCCCCATTGCTTATAGAAAAGGCGTTACTCTTAAGGCGAATGATAATATCTCAACTCAAATATTAAGACCCGGGACATCATGAGTTTTACCCGCCTATCTCATTCCCTCTCACCAGAACAGCAAATCATGAATATCAGATGATATTTCTATATATCGTTCTATATAACTATTTTTATTCTTTATAAGCGTCATTTTTTTTTTTTTTTTGCTAAAGAATTGCCGAAATCGAAACGGTTTGAACGACACTTAAAGGTTTAAAGGCCATTCACGAATGGCAGAGGCAATGATATTGCCCTATCAAGTGGGACAATGCCCATGAGACTGACCCTCTCCACCACACCTAGGGACCAAAGGAGGGCCAGGCAATGCCTACTGATGACTCAGCAGATAGACCTATAGGCTCCCCCAAAACACCCCATCCTTAGCTCACAAGGATGGTGAGGTTGCAGCGACTAACGGAACTAAAGGGTTTGAGCGGGACTCGAACCCCATTCTGGCAATCATAACACCTGACAACACAGATTACCAAATAATTCTTCTTCACTCAAGTGGTTACTGCACTATAATTGTTCAGTGGCCACTTTCCTCTTCGTAAGGGTAGAAAGAGCTCTTTAGCTATGGTAAGCAGCTCTTCTAGGAGAAGGACACTCCAAAATCAAACCATTGTTCTCTAGTCTTGGGTAGTGCCATAACCTCTGTACCATGGTCTTCCATTGCTTTTGGGTTAGAGTTCTCTTGCTTGAGGGTACACTCGAGCACACTCTTCTATCTCATTTCTCTTCCCATTGTTTTGTTAAAGTTTTTATAGTTTACATAGGAGATATTTATTTTAATGTTACTCTTCCTGAAATTATTTTATTTTCCTTTTTTTCCTTTCCTCACTGGGCTATTTTCCCTGTTGGAGCCCCTGGGCTTATAGCATCCTGCTTTTCCAACTAGGGGTTGTAGCTTAGCAAGTAATAATAATAATAATAATAATAATAATAATAATAATAATAATCACCAAGCAAGGACGCTACCACCAGCCCACCACAACCCTTGAAAGTGATCATTGGCAACGAGAGAAAGGATTCTCAGCCATGAAGTGTCAAGGTTGGAAATCATGATCAATGGCGCCAATTGCCAATTTCATAAAGGATACGAAACTCGAGCCTTCGTAATTATGTTCACGTGGGTGGCCTGGCCAAGGTGTATCCTTTTTGACAGATTATAGCAACTTTTTTTTTCTTCTCTAATCTATCAACCTAATGACATGTTCAGACCTCCCTGTTCTTACCCTCATAATATATTTACTACGTAAAAAATTGCGCTTTACACGATTCTCTCTTTCTCTCTCTCTCTCTCTCTCCTCTCTCTCTTCTCTCTCTCTCTCTCTTTTTACATACGCCTGTATTTAGTTTTTTTTATTAGATACATTCTTTAAAGAGACATTTACAAGAATAGTCCATTTTATTGAAATTTAAAGACAGATAGTTTAATGATCTCCAGTTTGCAATATAATGCCAATTTACAGTAGGCTAATAGTTTTATTATTTTTGCAATGGAAAATAATCATCTAAATAAGTCTCACAGGAGCTAAAAGTTGCAAGTGCAGTGACTGGCTCCGATGTTGCACAACAATGAAGTCTTTACAATGAATGTTGCAAAACCTGTCTATTTCAACATTAGCTTGAATAAAAGATAAAAGAAAATAATAAAAAATCTTTTTAAGAACTTATCTTGTTTCTCTATTCTAAGACCTAAATAAACTGAGATGCCACTTGCTTGAGGGTACACTCGGGCACACTTTTCTATCTAGTTCCTCTTCCTCTTGTTCTCTTAAAGTTTTTTTAGTTTAAATAGGAAATATTTATTTGAATATTGTTTACTATTCCTAAAATATTTTATTTTTCCTTATTTCCTTATTTCCTTTCCTCACTGGGCTATTTTTCCCTGTTGGGGCCCCTGGGCTTATAGCATCCTGCTTTTCCAACTAGGGTTGTAGCTTAGCATTTAATAATAATAATAATAATAATAATATAATAATAATAATAATAATAATAAGGGCAAAGACCTCGCGTCCCAGGAGGTATTAAAAAAAAAATTTGCCCGATCTACTCCAAAATCCACCTTTCAGGAGGGTTGCCAGTTTGGCCTTTTTTCAGGCCAAAAAACCTAAAATTTGGAATATTATTAATTGGTTGGCCTATAGTAATTTCATGAAAAAAAAGGCGGGTCTTAAATACTTTATAATTTCCCTTTTTTCCACTAAGGGGTTGGCCTTTTAAAGCTGCGGTTAATTAAAATTTGTCCTTTTCTCATTTACAAATCCTGGCAACCCCTGTTTCAGCTCACTGGGAAGAGCTTGAGTTTCTTAATTAGATAGGGAAACGTGTCCGAGGGCCGTTTCAGATAACATCTCATAGTGTTATGCACCAGTCACCCTAATTTAACCCTTGGCGAAGAACCGATTTAGCTGAAACTAACCGTGTTAGATCTCTTTGCTAATCTGTCAACGTTCACGGTAGTGATATGAAGTTAATGGGGATTTTTTTTTCTCTATTCAATCATCCCCACCCCCCCCCCCTCTCTCTCTCTCTCTCTCTCTCTCTCTCTCTCACTGAGGGACCTGGGGGAACCCAAACAAAAAATAAGGCAATAAGGTAAGGCTCGCTCTCTCTCTCTCTCTCTCTCTCTCTCTCCTCTTTCTCTCTCTCTCTCTCTCACTGAGGGACCTGGGGGAACCCAAACAAAAAATAAGGCAATAAGGTAAGGCTCTCTCTCTCTCTCTCTCTCTCTCTCTCTCTCACACACACACACACACTGAGGGACCTGGGGGAACGCAAACAAAAAATAAGGCAATAAGGTAAGGCTGGCTGGCTCTCTCTCTCTCTCTCCTCTCTCTCTCTCTCTCTCTAGGGTGTTGGGTTAGAAATGTGAGGTCTAATTAGATTACTTTTTGGAAACCAATAACTGGATTTTGCTTATAACAAAACTACTTCATTGGTATAATTATAAGTTTTTTTCTTATATTTGGAGGAGAGAGAGAGAGAGAGAGAGAGAGAGAGAGAGAGAGAGAGAGAGAGAGAGAGACCTAGGAAGAAACGGATTTTGCTTATAAAAAACTACTTCATTGGCTTAATTGTAAAAAGTTTTTTCTTATATTTGGAGAGAGAGAGAGAGAGAGAGAGAGAGAGAGAGAGAGAGAGAGAGAGAGAGAGATATTGATTGATTGATTTAAAGTTTGCAGGCATCCTGAGAGAGAGAGAGAGAGAGAGAGAGAGAGAGAGATTGATTGATTGATTGATTTAAAGTTTGCAGGCATCCTGAGAGAGAGAGAGAGAGAGAGAGAGAGAGAGAGAGACCAGCATTAGACACCTTGGAAGAAAGCTTTGCAATGAAGCTCAAATCAAACCACAGGGAGATCAATGAATGAACTCGAGAACATCGCTGCCTCGGAGTACCAAATTCTATCGGATCAGCATCGCCCTTCACTCTACTTAATTCTGTCAGCGGGCTACTCGACCGACGAAGGAAGAAGAAAAAAAAAGAATTCCTAGAGGTCCACTTCTTTACGAGCTCCATAATGCCTCGCTACACACTATAGTAAGCCTCCCCAATCTCTACGCCGGAGAAGGGGGTCTCAATTCGTGTTGGACTACAAGGAACTACACGTTGGACTACAAGGAACTAACATCGATTCCCTACAGCGTAATGATTCGGTTGTCTCGTACTTTAGGACCCTCTACTTTATTTGCACTTTGGTGATGGAAGGTAACAGCGGTGTTTGTTTGGCTACACACTATTAGATCTGTTCTTTTCGGGCGTAGGATTTCGTTTGTAGGACTTTAAAACTATTTGGAAATTAGGTAAAACTTCTTTTGTCATATTTATCTAGGAGAAGCCAGTGTGTTTATATACTTCAGATAAAAAAACTGATACGTGTTGAGGTCCAAAGACTCCAAAATCATAGCTGATACATATAATGTCTCGTTATATATTCCAGTGTGCGGCAAAAAAAAAAAAAAAAAAAAAAAAAAAACACCGATTCATTCCAATAAAACAAATGATTGTTGGTGTTTTGTTGTTGTTGTTGTTGTTAATGGTGTTTGTGTACTGGTCTAGTGAAGACTAAAGAGACTGGGAACAGTGATGATACATACTAAATACCAATTAAGACTTGTCAAAATACTCATCCACCTTTTGTAATGTGATTCACATTAAAGATAAGAACTATTTTACACGAGTCAATTATGATTACGTAGAGAGTGTATTTATGCACAATGGCATAATGATAAATATGGTTACCTTAGTGTTTTTTGTTTTGTATTTTTTTGGGGGTTTTGGCGATGAATAGAAGCTCTTGTGACAACTTTATACTTTCATAATTCATATACACGTGAGGGAAACTCATTGCTTTGGCATTTAATTTTGGCATTATTATTATTATTATCATTATTATTATTTTTATTATTATTATTATTATTATTAGTTGGAAAAGCAGGATGATATAGGCCCAGGTGAGGAAAGGAAATAAAAAAAAAGCTTAATGAGAAGTAAGGAACAATAAAAACAAAATATTTTAAGAACATACATCACTAAAATAGGTATTTCATATATATATATATATATATATATATATATATATATATATATATATATATATATATATATATATATATATATATATATATATATATATATATATATATATACTATAAAAAGGGACTTAAAAAAAATTGCTGCAAGTTTAAACTTTCAAAATTCCACCGATTCAACTACTTGATTAGGGATTATTCCACAATTTAGTCACAGTTGGAATAAAACTAGAATTTCTCACACACACACACACACACACACACACACACACACACACACACACACACACACACACACAAAAAAACTAATTATACAGTTAAAAAAATTATTACAAGAAATATTATAAATAAAAATATACAGTGTTTACCTGCGTAAATCAACTACTGATTACAGCTATAATTAAGTATTTACTGGCCTTGTATCATCAGAACGAATGAAAAGAAATGAATACAATTTGGAAAATACCTTACAGCGTGTGAATATATTCTATTCAAATAGAACACAACGTACCAGGATATCAACTTTTTTGTTAATATAAAAAACTTGGCGGGGAAATAGTAAATATAAGACTAAATTACTCAGACTGTGATATTAAATGGATCATCCTTGTCATTATAAAATCCAATAGAAGAAGAAAGTTGCCTCAAACATTCAAATGAACCAAAATGGATTTGCGATGCTTGAATACCTCCGATTTCTCGGATTTTTTTCTTTTAATAGTCTTTATATATATATATATATATATATATATATATATATATATATATATATATATATATATATATATATATATATATATATATATATATACATATATATACATATATATATATATATATATATATATATATATATATATATATATATATGTATATATATATATATATATATATATATATATATATATATATGTATATATATATATGTATATATATATATATATATACATATATATATATATATATATATATATATATATATATATATATATATATATATATATATATATATATTTTGCATCAACACCTAAATGAACCAAAATGGATTTGCAAAGCTTGAATACCTCCGATTTCTCGGATTTTTTTCTTTTAATAGTCTATATATATATATATATATATATATATATATATATATATATATATATATATATATATATATATATATATATATATACATGTATATATATATATATATATATATATATATATATATATATATATATATACACATATATTTCACTTTGCATCAACAATCAAATGAACCAAAATGAATTTGCGAAGTTTGAATACCTCCAAATCATTGCATTTTTTTTTTAATATTGTTTATAATTTTTTTTTTTTTTACATTTTGCATGAACACTTAAATGAACCAAAAGTAATTTGCAAAGCTTGAATACCTCCAACTCTTCGCATTTTTTTTTCTTATATTGTTCATATAATGTTTTTCACTTTGCATGAATCCAAGCAAAACGAGAGAAGATGACTGGGGCGGGTATAAGAAATCATCACCGGCCAATAAACCGAGACGATAATTGGATGATGGCAGTTTCAGTCAGTCAACTTCGAAGCTGAAACTGAATGGCGTCTTAGGCATCCCGGATAATAACAGCTTCGGTGGGATGTAATTTACTCCCGGGCCATGGCACGGAATCAATTCCGAGTCGAGATTTCGAAGCTCATTGCCGTTCCGACGCAAGATCCAGATGGCAGATAAGAAGAAGGCGAAGCTTTTGCGTAAACAATGGAGGATGCAATTGCGTCGTTCCTGCATGCTTTGGTTACGACTAAGAATGTATATATATATATATATATATATATATATATATATATATATATATATATATATATATATATATATATATACTGTATATATATATTATATATACATATATATATAAATATATACTATATATATACACATATATATATGTATATGTATATATATATATTATATATATACTATATATATACATATATATATATATATACTGTATATATATATATATATATATATACTGTATATATATAATCTTATATATATATACTGTATATATATATATATATATATACTGTATATATATAATCTTATATATATATATATATATATATATATATATATATATATATATAATCTATATATATATATATATATATATATATATATATATATATATATATATATATAAGAATTAATTCCAAGGCCAATTTCATCAGAAATCTAAATGAAAGAAATTCATCATTTGATTATGTTTTGTCGATCTGTCTAGAAAATTAAAGAATTTTCTATATGTCACTATTTACATCCTATTAATATTTTTTTCACCCAATGGGTCCTACTGTATTGAATTATTCTTCACAATAGGCAGGCAGTTAATTCTAATAGCCAGGCCTTCTCCATCACGAGGCTCAATACTACGCAGTATTCTAGAAGTTTTATTCCAGCTGTTACCAAGTTGTGGAATGATCTTACTAATCGAGTGGTTGAATCAGTAGAACTTCAAAAGTTCAAAGTTGGAGCAAATGCTTTTTTGTTGACCAGGCGGACATGAGTCCTTTTATAGTTTATTTATGACATATTTGTTTTTGATGTTGTTAATAGTTTATTATATGACATGTCTGTTTTGACGTTGTTACTTATTTTAGAATGATTTATTGTTAATTTGTTCTCTTCATTTATTTATTTCCTTATTTTCTTTCCTCACTGGGCTATTTTTCCCTGTTGGAGCCCCTGGGCTTATAGCATCTTGCTTTTCCAACTAGGGTTGTATCTTGGATAGTAATAATAATAATAATAATTATACACCTGCTTGAGTTTCGTTATCGAACTATATGTCAAGAATTCCTTCATCGTCCATTTCTCTCTGAGATATATAATGGGCTTTGTTCTACCATTTTAGCTCCCACATTCAAGCGATTTCACGAAAATGATTATTTCATTCCCCTGTCATGTAATTTCATGCACCTGATTATCACGTTACTCAACGTTTCATTTGCTCTTGCATAACCAACGGTGAAGAAACACAAGGTTTCAAAAAGATTTTTTTTTTTTATGAACTTTCTTGAATTTCCAGATTTCATTTTAATTGAAGGCCATTATCAGACTTCAGTGTTTCATGTAAGATTATAAAGCTAAGGAGGTTTCATCCTAAGCATTATTATCATTATTATTAAATGCTAAGCTACAACCCTAGTTGGAAAAGCAGGATGCTATAAGCCCAGGGGCTCCAACAGGGAAAATAGCCCAGTGAGGAAAGGAAACAAGGAAAAATAAAATATTCTAAGAACAGCAAAAACATTGAAATAAATATTTCCTATATAAACTATAAAAACTTTAACAAAACAAGAGGAAGAGAAACTAGATAGAACAGTGTGCCCGAGTGTACCCTCAAGTAAGAGAACTCTAACCCAAGACAGTGGAAGACCATGGTACAGAGGCTATGGCACTACCCAAGACTAGAGAACAACGGTTTGGTTATGGAGTGTCCTTCTCCTAGAAGAGCTGCTTACCATAGCTAAAGAGCCTCTTCTACCCTTACCAAGAGGGAAGTGGCCACTGAACATAACAAAAATGAATATTCTAATTGCGAATAGAGAAAGAATGACCAGTAAACCTGTGGGAATTTAAGTTACAAGGTGAAGTTATTCAATTATTCCCTGATTATTATTATTATTACTATCCAAGCTACAACTCTAATTGGAAAAGCAAGATGCTATAAGCGCAGGGGCTCCAATAGGGAAAAATACAACAGTGAGGAAAGTAAATAAGGAAATAAATAACTGATGAGAACAAATTACAATAAATAATTCTAAAAAAAGTAATGTCAAAACAGATATGTCATATATAAACTATTAACAACGTCAAAAACCAATATGTCATATATAAACTATAAAAAGACTCATGTCCGCCTGGTCAACAAAAAAGCATTTGCTCCAACTTTGAACTTTTGAAGTTTTACTGATTCTGATGATGATATCAACATTGTTGGGGATTAGTAAGTTTCAGTAATTTATCTTGTTTTGTTTTTTTCGTCATGGATTTTACTTTGACTGACTTTCTTTAAATACTTTACCTTCCTTTAATTAAAACTCGATTTTTCAGAAAAATCATTGGCAAATCATATAATTGTAGGGATTTTTCTCTTTACAAAATCCAATACACAAACACAAACACACACACACACACATATATAGGTCTATATATATACATACACACACACACACACACACATATATATATATATATATATATATATATATATATATATATATATATATATATATATAGTATATTTGTCTATAAATATATGTACATATCATGTTTACAAATAAAACTCTTCATGTACATATATCTATTCATATGTCCATATGTTATATATATATATATATATATATATATATATATATATATATATATATATATATATATATATATATATATATATATAGATATATATATATATCATTACAGGCCAAGCCACAACCCTAGTAGGAGCAGGATGCATAAGCACAAGGGCTCCAACTGGGAAAATAACCCAGTGAGAAAAGGTAACAAGGAAATAAATAAACTATAAGAGATATAATAAACAGTCAAAACAAAATATTTTAAAAACAGTAACAACATTAAATTAGATCCATCATATATTGATTATAAAAACTTTTAAAAAACAAAAGGAAGAGAAATAAGATAGAACTGCGGGCACGAGTGTACCCTCAAGCAAGAGAACTCTAATCCAAGACAGTAGAAGGTTATGGTGTAGAGGCTATGACACTATCAAGACTAGAGAACATTGTTTTGATTTTGGAGTGTCCTAGTAGAGCTGCTTACCATAACTAAATAGTCTCTTCTACCAATACCAAGAGGAAAGAAGCCACTGAACAATTACAGTGCAGCTATTAAACCCTTGAGCGAAGAAGAATTGTTTGGTAATCTCAGTGTTGTCAGGTGTATGAGGACAGAAGAGAAAGTGCAAAAAAAAAAATTCAGTCTATATAGTGTATATAAATTATATAGGCAGAGGAAAAATGAGCCGTAACCAGAGAGAAGGATCCAATATAGTACTGTCTGGCCAGTCAAAGGACTTAATAACTCTTTAGCAGTAGTATCTCAAAGGCTGGCTGGTGCCCTGGCCAACCTACTACCTATATTATCATTCGAGTCCTAGACAGTCACCCACCAGTCAACCCAGTTTTAAATGGGCGCCATAGCTGACAATGGTCAAGAGGAACTAGGAACTTTTTGGGATAACATCCACATTCCTGTATAATCTTATCATGTATTCCCATACATCATATTTCCTA
>NC_090750.1:63585987-63613487 GCF_036898095.1 Palaemon carinicauda | reverse complement strand
AGATATAAGGGCGATAATAGGTTGGTTTCTCACTTTTTCCGAATCATTTCTCCTATTCTCTCTTATTAACATTTGCCTGTGTGTGTGTGTGTGTTTTTTTTTTTTTTTTTTCTACTAATGCTGTTATGTGACCCTACCGTTATCGTTTCGACTTGAAATACTCTTTGGCTTTGTTGGTCTGGTGACCCACATAATGCTAGCTTTTTCTAGTCTATCTCTATTTTATGAATTATTCATGTAATAATAATAATAATAATAATAATAATAATAATAATAATAATAATAATAATAATAATAATCTTTCTTTCAGCAAAAGCCATATACAGAGTTACAATAAGGGTACAGTGATCTTACACTTTTGACATCGGTAATAAAAAAAAAGATGAGATATGCAATAATATCAGTGATATATTATAAACATCAATTAGCAGGTTGACCACAGAGTTCTAAGGTCTGGGTAACAAAATCACAATAGAATTAACGCTTAACAATGATGATAACATACATATCAGCAAACAAAAAGAGGGGAGAAAGAAAAAAAAATCTAGTCACTGAGCAGGTGGTGTGAAGGAAATACAGGACAACCAGACAACAAAGATGTAACATAATAAAACACGTTATCATAACATTACTGGGTATCATACCAAAGTTATTTAGTGATGAAGATTTGGCATAGCCACACTAACCAGACGAGTTGAACATTGCCTTTTTTTCTTTTCGTTAAAGTATTTATTTTCTTAGAACTCCCTCAACATTTCTCCAGGTAAAATTCTAAACTTCAAATGATATTCCTAAAGTTCTGTAAAAAATTATTGTTTTTGGCTTCATGGTTTTAAGGGGTTAAGCAAAGCGTGAACCTAAAGGAATAATGTTTAGTATAAGTTGAAAACTGTTATTAAGTTTTCGTTCTCCTTATCATCTACCTCAGCATTACGGATACCCTACTTTAATAATAATAATAATAATAATAATAATAATAATAATAATAATAATAATAATAATCTTTATTTCAGCAAAAGCCATATACAGAGTTACAATAAGGGTACAGTGATCTTACACTTTTGACATCGGTAAAAAAAAAAGAAAAAAAAAAAGAAAAAAAAGATGAGATATGCAATAATATCAGTGATATATTGTAAACAGTCAAATAGATTTTAAAGCTTTAATAAATCTATTGTTACTATAAATAAAAAACGGAATATTTGAAACCTAAAATCATAGACCTTATGAACAATTAAAAGATTTCCATAGAGGATTAAACAATTACAATTATTAAACAGCGCCTATTAAGCATTATACGTTCACCGTAATACGGAGATATCTACAATCAATTTGGAAAGTTGACATGCAAGCCAAAAATGCAATGAAAATAATCAAAAGAATTCTCAGTTATTATTTGTAAACAAATCTCTCCATTTAAAGAAAATGACAAGCAACTTTTACTATCACTTCCTGGTGTATGAGGCACAAAAGATACTTTTAAAAAATGTTTTATTATTTACATTTTTTCTATTTTATCATAAGAAATGATTTGCAAAGTCTATCCAGCATCCTTTGATAAAATTCGCTTCTTCATAAAATATCAAAAAGTATTTTCATAATCTTGTGAAAGTGAATCACAATTGGGGTGACCAAGGATGTGTTTGGAGAGTTATAATTGTATATAAAAAATCATAAAAAGGATAAGATCATAAAAAGTATAAATTAAAGCAGTAGGAGGATTAATTAATAAGAAAAATATAAAACTATAAAAAGGATAAAAAATAAAAAAAAGGATAAAATTAGGTAGAGGAAAGAATTATAAAAAAAGGATAAAGTTATAAAAACTTGCAAAATTGTAAAAAGATGAAATCAAGATAGAATTATACAGAGGTTAAATTATAAGCGGAGAAAATCACAAAAATTATATAATGGAAAAAATTGCACAATTATGAAAAATAGAATTAGGATAATGATAAATATGGGAAAAAATAATATTAGAGAAAGGAGAAAAAAACCCGAATTAGAAAAATCATGAAATACAAATTACAAAAATATAAAAAGGATACAATTATCAAAATGGATCAAATTATGAAAAGGATAGAATTATGCGAAAGGAAAATGTGTAAGAAGGAAATAACTATGAAAAGGATAAAATCATAAAGGGGAAAAATTATTAAAAGGAAAAGACTAAAAGATTTTGCATACACTAAATTGAACGCGTTGTTATTATTATTATTATTATTATTATTATTATTATTATTATTATTATTATTATTATTATTATTATTATTAATAAATGCTAAGCTACAACCCTAGTTGGAAGAGCAGGATGCTATAAGCCCAGGGGCCCCAACAGGGAAAATAGCCCAGTGAGGAAAGGAAATGAAGAAAAATAAAATAATTTAAGTATAGTAACAACATCAAAATAAATATTTCCTATAAAAACTATAAAAGCTTTAACAAAACAAGAGGAAGAGAAACTATATAGAAGTGTGCCCGAGTGTACCCTCAAGCAAGAGAACTCTAACCCAAGGCAGTGTTGCGTTTGGATAAACTAGAGCCTAAAACATGAATAAATAAACACTATAAAAACATAGCGGAGTAATAAATTAGTCACTGACCAGAATTTTATCTAAAAGTTTCGAAACATTTAAAAAGTACAGACACATGATTAGTGCTTGAACGAAAAAAAATTCCAGATTACTATCAAGGTGAATTGGTAAAGGAAATGATCAATTCAGATAATCGTTTTTTTTTATCAGTGGAATCAATAGATCTGTTATCTACGTGGGAGCAATTTTGTGAAATCTTTAGTGCAGTGGTTCCCAACATTGTTTCAGTCATTTCCCCCCTGCACCCAGTTCAACCATCCAGATTTCCCCCCTGCACCCAGTTCAACCATCCAGATTTCCCCCCTGCACCCAGTTCAACCATCCAGATTTCCCCCCTGCACCCAGTTCAACCATCCAGATTTCCCCCCTGCACCCAGTTCAACCATCCAGATTTCCCCCCTGCACCCAGTTCAACCATCCAGATTTCCCCCTTCATGCCCCACCCAGCCCTCATGCCCACTCGCCTGCCTCAGAAATGGGCATGACACTTCAATTCTCCCCTTGAATATCATGTCTTTGAAAACTGATAGGATCATATCACAATTGAATAGCTAACAACAAATTGCCGCACGTACTTTGAGGACATTTTTCGCTTGTTTTAGTTAGTAGGTAGTGTGATTATTTCCCCTCTGGAAGCTTCATATTTCCCCCCAGGGGGAAATTTCCCCCAGGTTGGGAACCACTGCAATAGATCTCTTATCTGCGTGGGAGCAATTTTAGTTTACTTGGTGACGTATATAGCAGAGTATGACGACCTTGGTTTGTTGAATGGGTAGATAAATGATTGATTGATTGATTTATAGTTTTCAGGCATCCTGACATCTAAGGTCATTGACGCCGGTAACATTTAATGTATGCATACAAAAATAAAGAATAAAATAAAATAAAAAATAAAAGTATTTAATTAAAATCATAAAAGTTGAATGTCGTAAAAGTTAAATAGTTTTCAGATGACCTGCTTCTGAAATAAATCAAAAAATGCCACTTGCATAGTAGGACACCTCATTTCCAAGAATCTTGGCAAGGATGAACCTGCCATCCTCACCTCGAGCTTCAAACAGATATCCATTCCTTAAGTTGTTATAATTGGGGCATTCGGTCAACAAATGCCTCACTGTTAGAGGTACTAAACAGTCGGGTAGATAAATGAATGGGATTTAGCTAACGTTGGGGCCAGGGAGGCTATTTACTGCAGAGGAGCTCGGTTGGGTTTGTTAGTAATTAAATCATTATAAATTGATATGTTTTAGAGATGAAATTATTATAAAGAGCTAAGGTTTTGTGACAAAATTATCATATACAGATATGTTTAAGAGATGAAATTATTATAAAGAGCCAAAGTTTAGTGATAGAATTATTATAAACAGACATGTTTTAGAGATGAAATTATTATAAAGAGCTAAGGTTTAGTGATAAAATTATCATACACAGATATGTTTAAGAGATGAAATTATTATAAAGAGCTAAGGTTTAGTGATGAAATTATCATACACAGATATGTTTAAGAGATGAAATTATTATAAAGAGCTAAGGTTTAGTGATAAAATTATCATACAGATATGTTTAAGAGATGAAATTATTATAAAGAGCTAAGGTTTAGTGATAAAATTATCATACACAGATATGTTTAAGAGATGAAATTATTATAAGGAGCTAAGGTTTAGTGATAAAATTATCATACGCAGATATGTTTAAGAGATGAAATTATTATAAAGAGCTAAGGTTTAGTGATAAAATTATCATACACAGATATGTTTAAGAGATGAAATTACTATAAACAGCCAAAGTTTAGTGATAGGATTATTATAAACGGATATGTTTTAGAGATGAAACTATTATAAACAGTCAAGTTTAAGTGTCAAATTATTATAAACAGCAAAGTTTTCGTGATAAAATTATTATATTGTGCCAAGTTTCACAAAATTAACAGGAAGGTATAATGGTGGAAAAATGTTGATTTTGTTTCAAAGAACAAAACTTGAATTTGACAAGAATGTATACGGTTGCTACGATCAAAGAATCATTATAGGTCTTTTAATCTCTAAACAAAAAGGATTCGACAACAGCAATGCAAATATGGGAAATGAATATAAAAATAAACTGAAAAATGACAATTTTATTCACAAACTTATTTACAAAGAAAATTAATATTGCTCCTTCTTTTTCTTTCAATGACAAATCAAATCAATCAAAGATATTGATGGAGGGGGGGGGGGGTGTTTTCTACAGCTAGTGCCATAGCCTCTGTATCATAGTCATCCACTGTCTTGGGTTAGAGTGCTCTTGCTTGAGGGTACACTCGGGCACACTATCATATCTTTTGTTTCTTCCTCTTGTTTTGTTTAAATTTTTTATAGTGTATGTTGGAGATATTTATTCTAATGTTGCTGTTCTTAATACATTTTACTTTTCCTTGCTTCTTTTGCTCACTGAGCTATTTTCCCTTTTGGAGCCCCTGGGCTTATACCCTCCTGCTTTTCCAACTAGGGTTGTAGCTTAGCAAGTTATAATAATAATAATAATAATAATAATAGGGCTGCTGAGGGAATACTGGTAATGGAGGCTTTAGACTTGATTATTATTATTATTATTATTATTATTATTATTATTATTATTATCCAAGCTACAACCCTAGTTGGAAAAGCAAGATGCTATAAGCCCAAGGGCCCCAATAGGGAAAAATAGCCCAGTGAGGAAAGGAAATAAATAAATGAAGAGAACAAATTAACACTAAATCATTCTAAAAAAGACAACAACGTCAAAACAGATTTGTCATATATAAACTATTAACAACGTCAAAAACAAATATGTCATAAATAATCTATAAAAAGACTCATGTCCGCCTGGTCAACAAAAAAGCATTTGTACCAACTTTGAACTTTTGAAGTTCTACTGATTCTGGGGATGGGCGATTGTCGTCTGAAGGGAAGGTCGGAACATGGCTCTGTCCGACTTCTGGTTTTCTTATCACGTTCTTATCTCGTCTGGAAATGGTTCCTATCTTGTCCGGACGTTGTTCCTATCTCCTGGTCAGTCTTTTCTGGAAGCTGATATACCCATGTATGGGCGGAGCTAATTACGATGGGCAATTGTCATTTCCATTTTTTTTTTTCTTTTTTTTTATTCTGATTTGTGTCCTTCAATACGTCTACTTCGGTCACGCCATAGAAGCTTCTCGAACACTTTTTTTTTTTTTTATGCAATCTTGACCTGATGTTGCACTATCGTATGAGAGGACCCATGATGACCTTTTTCACAAACAAGGATTTAAGGGGCCCATACACGTTCAAAAAAAGCTTCAAAATTTTGCATCAAAATTTGATATCAAAATTTTGATGCAAAATTTGAGTGTGTGTAGGACGTTTTGATGTCAAAATTTTGCTTCAAACCTTTTTTTGACATCAAAACGTCCTACACACACTTAAATTTTGCATCAAAATTTTGATGCAAAATTTTGACGCTTTTTATTTTTTATTTTTTTTTTTTTTTACACCGAGGCTCGGTTTATCCCAAAAAATGCTGACGGCATTCATTACGGTGATGATATCTTTAACAAACAATAGCAGAATTTTTTTCTCGCTTACGGACTCGCTTGGAAAATAAGATATAGTTTTTTTTTTTTTTATATTCTAATAATACATTTTTTTTTTTTAATATTACTGCATCTACTCATGATAACGGCAGAGTTGGAGTCGACGCTTGTCTCTCTTTATAGCCGAAAAAGCCCATTCAAATGTCATCTTTACTTCGATTCGGCGACAAAGGTTCGAATTCTTGCTCGGGCAGAAGTATTCATTAAAAAAAATCCTCTTGGGTCTGTGATCCGGAAACTAAGTGAATTCGATATTAAAATGTATTTGTGGCTTGATATTTCATTATATAAAAATCACAGGTGTTAAATTATAAGATTACTTATATACGTGTGTATATATATATATATATATATATATATATATATATATATATATATATATACATATATATATATATATATATATATATATATATATATATATATATCTATATCTATATATAGATATATATATATATATATATATATATATATATATATATATATATATATATATATATGCGTATGTGTATTTATACATGTGCATATACAGTATATATGTACATATGTATACACTACACACACACACATATATATATATATACTATATATATGCGTATGTGTGTATTTATACAATGTGCATATACAGTATATATGTACATATGTATACACACACACACACACATATATATATATATATATATATATATATATATATATATATATATATATATATATATATATATATATATATGTGTGTGTGTGTGTGTGTGTGTGTGTATGCCATTCCACAACCGCAAAATTTCTTAGTTCGGCAATCCATCGTCTTTTCCTTCCCCCGCTTCTTTTACAATCTCTAAGAACCCATTCTCTTACTCTTAATGTCCATCTATTGGCTATCACTCTCATTATATATGTGTGTGTATATATAGATACATGTGTGTGCGTACGTTATAAATTTCCAACCTTTCCTCTTTCGATTTTTCTCTCCCTAAATAACCTGAAGTTTTACATTCTAAATGGATCAATTTGGATTCCATTTGCTGTCCTGCCATGTAGCAATCACATTCTACACATCCCACTCATGGTCTTCTTATTGCATTTACTTCCAATTGTGAAGGGAAAAGACAGATGCGGAAAGCTCAGAGAACACATAAAAAAAAAACACTGTCGCGAATGTAAGAGAAGATGGTTTTATTTATATCTCATTATATTTGAGAGAGAGAGAGAGAGAGAGAGAGAGAGAGAGAGAGAGAGAGAGAGAGAGAGAGAGATTTTACTTATAACAAGAACATTTAAAATCACATCAGCTTTAGGGGCCGTAACAGTAACAAAACTAAAGTCCAAAAATAGGCATAAACATGAATAAAGCATCAAAACTGTGAAAAAAGACGGAGTCTGATAATTCAACAACTACCATAAGTATAAAATTACTCTATAGATAAAAGATGAAATGTCGTATTTGCAGGTTTGTCGGGGTAATGAGACTTTTGGTGCCCCTAGCCTTGACTATCTATCTGATATCTTACACATTACAAAGTAAATTATTTGTATCAGTATCCTGTACTGCTAAGAATACTGAATATTGGTCGTCTAGGTCTCTGGCCCAATAGCAAAATCTAAATACAAAATAACATATTACTTACTAAGCGTTACTCCGATTCCTTCCACTTACCTGAAAAAAAAGGAATAAATTTATAATAGTTATAAACAAATTATGACGGGGAGAAAGAAGAAAAATAACATGAAATAAATTCATAATAGTTATAAACAAATTATGACGGGGAGAAAGAAGAAAAATAACATGAAATAAATTTATAATAGTTATAAAGAAATTATGACGGGGAGAAAGAGGAAAAATAACATGAAATAAATTCATAATAGTTATAAACCAATTATGACGGGGAGAAAGAAGAAACATAACATGAAATAAATTCATAATAGTTATAAACCAATTATGACGGGGAGAAAGAAGAAACATAACATGAAATAAATTCATAATAGTTATAAACCAATTATGACGGGGAGAAAGAAGAAACATAACATGAAATAAATTCATAATAGTTATAAACCAATTATGACGGGGAGAAAGAAGAAACATAACATGAAATAAATTCATAATAGTTATAAACCAATTATGACGGGGAGAAAGAAGAAACATAACATGAAATAAATTCATAATAGTTATAAACAAATTATGACTGAGAAAGAAGAAAAATATCATGAAATAAATTCATAATAGTTATAAACCAATTATGACGGGGAGAAAGAAGAAACATAACATGAAATAAATTTATAATAGTTATAAACAAATTATGACAGGGAGAAAGAGGAAAAATAACATGAAATAAATTTATAATAGTTATAAACAAATTATGACTGAGAAAGAAGAAAAATATCATGAAATAAATTCATAATAGTTATAAACCAATTATGACAGGGAGAAAGAGGAAAAATAACATGAAATAAATTTATAATAGTTATAAACAAATTATGACTGAGAAAGAAGAAAAATATCATGAAATAAATTCATAATAGTTATAAACCAATTATGACAGGGAGAAAGAGGAAAAATAACATGAAATAAATTTATAATAGTTATAAACAAATTATGACGGAGAAAGAAGAAAAATAACATGTTAACCAGTTTCGTATGAGAAAGAAGAAAAATAACATGTTAACCAGTCTCGCATGAGGAAGAAGAAAAATAACATGCTAACCAGTCTCGTATGAGAAAGAAGAAAAATAACATGTTAACCAGTCTCGTATGAGAAAGAAGAAAAATAACATGTTAACCAGTCTCGTATGAGGAAGAAGAAAAATAACATGTTAACCAGTCTCGTATGAGAAAGAAGAAAAATAACATGTTAACCAGTTTCGTATGAGAAAGAAGAAAAATAACATGTTAACCAGTCTCGTATGAGAAAGAAGAAAAATAACATGTTAACCAGTCTCGTATGAGAAAGAAGAAAAATAACATGTTAACCAGTCTCGTATGAGGAAGAAGAAAAATAACATGTTAACCAGTCTCGTATGAGAAAGAAGAAAAATAACATGTTAACCAGTCTCGTATGAGAAAGAAGAAAAATAACATGTTAACCAGTCTCGTATGAGGAAGAAGAAAAATAACATGTTAACCAGTCTCGTATGAGGAAGAAGAAAAATAACATGTTAACCAGTCTCGTATGAGGAAGAAGAAAAATAACATGTTAACCAGTCTCGTATGAGGAAGAAGAAAAATAACATGTTAACCAGTCTCGTATGAGAAAGAAGAAAAATAACATGTTAACCAGTCTCGTATGAGAAAGAAGAAAAATAACATGTTAACCAGTCTCGTATGAGGAAGAAGAAAAATAACATGTTAACCAGTCTCGTATGAGGAAGAAGAAAAATAACATGTTAACCAGTCTCGTATGAGGAAGAAGAAAACTAACATGTTAACCAGTCTCGTATGAGAAAGAAGAAAAATAACATGTTAACCAGTCTCGTATGAGGAAGAAGAAAAATAACATGTTAACCAGTCTCGTATGAGAAAGAAGAAAAATAACATGTTAACCAGTCTCGTATGAGGAAGAAGAAAAATAACATGTTAACCAGTCTCGTATGAGGAAGAAGAAAAATAACATGTTAACCAGTCTCGTATGAGAAAGAAAAATATAACATGTTAACCAGTCTCGATTAAGCGGCAAATGGCTAGCTATTTCTGAGATCCATATATTCGTCTTAGGCCATTAATATAAATTTCATCTTCCCAATTTCAAAACTTAATTACTCAGCTGGTAATTACCAATCGTAAATACAGTGTTGCAAACTAAACGGTTCATCGTAGGGGATATGTCGCTACCTCATTGCAAGAGGGTCGTAACTCCAAATTCCTGATTTTTCAGGAGACGCATTTGAAAGTTGCTAAGTCCTATGAATTTGATCATGTTTCACAATCTTCTTAGTGCCATCTCTCGGCCGCTAATTCACCTAGATTTACGACTCTTTTACCAAAAGATGCAGAATCAATTCGGCAATCTTGTACACCATATAACTCAAAACTAGCAAATTTGGAGTTACGACCCTCTTGCAATGAGGTAGCGATGTGTTCCTATAAATATATGCGAAAATCCCTGTGCGATTGGCGACACTGTTATTCTCGGCCATAAACACTCACGCTCTCATCATACCAATACACTTTCTTCCTAATCAAATGGCTGCCAATTTACAGAAATAATTAAAATTTTAGCATAACCTCGCATTAGACAAAACACCTGCCTCTAAAGGGCCAATTATAAACATTTCGCTTTTAGTCAATTCTTTTCGCTACCAAGGACTTTTAAAAGAGTAGCCTACGTAAGCCCGCTTGCCTATTCCTTATAAGACCAATTTAGAAGCGGTATAGATATTACAGCAGCAGTAGGGGAATCAGCATTAGGAAGCTTCATCTGTGGTGGATAATGTGGGAGGGTGGGCTGTGGCACCCTAGCAGTACCAGCTGAACTCGGTTGAGTCCCTTGTTAGGCTGGGAGTAACGTAGAGTATAGAGGTCCCCTTTTTAGTTTTGTTTCATTTGTTGATGTCGGCTACCCCCCAAAATTGGGGGAAGTGCCTTGGTATATGTATGTATGTATGTATGTATGGAGATTACATACATTTAAAACGGATATTTTCTCGATGTTTTTAAGTCTAATTCCATCTGTGGCTCTTGATTTTATCATAGTAGTATGCTGAAGAATACAGGAGTAATAGGGGAAAAAGTGGCTTAATAATAATTAATAATTAATTTTATTACGGCTAAGGCAGTCTACATTGAGAACAAATCTTTTCAAAGGAATTTTCTGCCGCGCATAAAATCAAGTTTCAAAAGAATGAGGCTGGGATAGGATATGAATATTTCCTTCGCTACCGGAAATTACTATCCTGCCCAACGCCGATCCCAATGTATAAGCATTTCCTTATATAATGGAAACCAAACAAAACACTCCTGCTTTTCCTTCTTTTTGCCAAAGGACGCGAGATTTCTAGCACGTAAAAGACTACCTCAACACACGGTATTCCTTAACAAAAAAGACTAGACTATAATAAACTTAATATTAATCATTATGGGTGGGGTTAGGGTTCATAAACTTGTCAGGGTGATAACGGCCTAAGGAGGACACCAGATTACAGACCTGGGCCTTATAAATGTTTTTTTTTTCTTTTTTTTTTAACTCTCTCTCTCTCTCCCTCCTGTACCCAATTTGGGATGAGGATGGCTCAGAAGCCGCCTTTCAAAATCAGTACTACCAGCGACTAGACAATGACTAACTCGGCCTTAAAAGGAATGAGCCTGCTTCCATGCTATGAAATATGATACAAAGCGAAGTTGCAATTGCCGTGCTATTATTTGCTTATGGTGTATTTGCCCTAAGTCAGCATGATAGTGTTTTTTTTTTGGTGTCTGTTGCACCTAAGGGACTTTACTTTATATATGATAATAGCTATCATATGATATAATGGTTGCAGGGACTTACGGTCTTACACCATGTCTTGCACAGACAGCTCTAGGGGGTTTGTGGTCAGGAATCTGTAAGATTTTTTTGCGTAATGGTGGCGTCAATACAAGATGTTACGAAAGCATATTTTGATTATAATAATCCGTTTCCCCTTGCTGTTACTATTAATATCGTTACGATTGGCATTATGATAATATCCGATACCGTTATGGGCACCAATAACAGTAAAGGTTAGAAAGGTAAAAGGCGAATTCTGGAATTCATACAGCAATCAATACATAGTGCTTATAGCAAATCCGTAATGAAACATACTGCATGTGCGTTCTGTACACACACACACACATATATATATATATATATATATATATATATATATATATATATATATATATATATATATATATATATACATATATACATATATACACATACACACGTATATTTATACATACATACAGACACATGTATATACTGTATATGCATATATATATATATATATATATATATATATATATATATATATATATATATATATATATATATATATATATATATATATACACGTATATTTATACATACATATATATATATTATATATTCATATATAATATATATATATATATAAATATATATATATATATATATATATATATATATATATATATATATATATTTATATATATATATATATATATATATATATATATATATATATATATATATATATATATATATATATATATATATATTAACTTAACACCTCTTTAGTGTACGGTAACATAAGACACCTTCCTTTCGGCAAAAGATTTCAGTATCTTAGCCCTATACGGTTCGACTAGGACATTTCAGGAGTCACATTTATCTGTCTTACGGAAATGAGGAAGCCTATCCTACCTTACGGAAGTGAGGAAGCCTATCCTACCTTACGGAAGTGAGGAAGCCTATCCTACCTTACGGAAGTGAGGAAGCCTATCCTACCTTACGGAAGTGAGGAAGCCTATCCTACCTTACGGAAGTGAGGAAGCCTATCCTACCTCTCGAAAACGAGACAGTGACATTGCGCTGCCTCTTGCTTTCCTTTCTTTCCGTTTTCTAACTTTCATTAACCATTCTATAGTTTTATTATATATTTTTTTAATTAGATATCCATTCTTTAGTTTATTAATTTGACATTCAATCCTATGGCAATATCCTATAATCGATTATTTATTGTGATTGGTTGGTTCCTTCTTTTAATTCCTTTTCAAGTTTGGGCATTCTCTAAACAAAACTGTAGCAGCAATAATGATAATAAAAGTAATATTAACAATAATGATAAGATTAAAAGTAATATTAACAATAATGATAAGATTAAAAGTAATATTAACAATAATGATAAGATTAAAAGTAATATTAATAATAATGATAAGATTAAAAGTAATATTAATAATAATGATAAGATTAAAAGTAATATCAACAATAATGATAAGATTAAAAGTAATATTAACAATAATGATAAAAATGAAAATAACATTGATAATGATAATAAATAAACATTTACAATTCACAATGATTCCACCTCAAAAAAAAAAAAAAAAAAAAAAAAAAAAAAAAAAAAAAAAAAAAAAAAAAAAAAAAAAAAAGTCTCATTGAAAAAAAATTAATCTTCGTTCTTAGATATGTCACATGAAACTTTTTTTTTTTATGATCAAAATAGGCTGAGAAACCTTACCTCAAGTTATTTCTCCCTTTTGAGTGTGTGACTTAAGCCTATACGTATTAACTGACGTGGCGACATACCTACTTCAAAGGCCTCTTTAATTTGCCAACACTATAGTTTTTTCATTTTCTTTATTAGTTAGTCATCGTTTATTCTCTCTTTTACTAAATAACTCATCATCTATTCTCCTCTTTTCGTCTTCCAAAATGAACATAAACGAATAATCTATCAGTCAAGGCATCCCTCTTATATTTCATGGTTTTCCAAAATTCTTTTTTTTCCTAGCTGCCTTATTACTTCCCTTCATCGTAATGTCTTTTCATTTTTTTATTTATGGCAACACTGCTTTTGTAAACCTCCAGCCTGTAGCATATTTTTTTTTCTTTCTTCTCCGTCCGTTTTCTAAAAAAGGAATTTATCACATCGCTGAGTTATGAGGATTAAAGGACCTGACATGTTTATTAGCTGTGGGTCCTACTACCTGGGATCCTACGTTTAACACTTTGTCCACCTATTGGGTTTTGGAGATTGTTATAATAAGAGAGAGAGAGAGAGAGAGAGAGAGAGAGAGAGAGAGAGAGAGAGAGAGAGAGAGAGAGAGAGAGAGATTCTTTTGTCCACTTTTAGATCCATCAGTACCAAGTCTTTGATGAAAAGCACGGAAAACAAACTTAAACGAAGCCACTTATAACACTTCCTGTCTTCGTATATTTTTTCTTTTTGCTGATTGATAATAATCTTGCAAAACTAAAAGTATTAAACAACACACAAGGGAAGTCCCATCAGCTAAGTACAACTAATCAATTGTTTATTAGTTTAATCATTATAATGAAAAAATTTTGCGAACAAAATCGGGATTTCAGTTAAAGAACAATAGGCAATGCCAAGTCTTGAGAGTCTCCAGGTTGAAACCTTTTGTAGAAACTCTCCACCTCCTGATACTTGCAAGACAAGTTATAATGACCACTTCTAAGAGAAATTATAAATATAAAACTTTTTTGATGTGATTACTGCGAAGGTTAATTTCAAGTTTCATTCAGTGCTGCTTAACGCAATCAAAAGTTTGGTCCTCACCGAGTTATAGATCACTCCTGCACCGACGAACCCAGCATTTATAGAATCTAGTAATTGCAATCATCTTTCTTGATTTGACCAAGTTAGCCATAAATAAACAACTGTATTACCGACTCGAATCGGCTCAATCTCTCTCAAAGCCAACATTAACAATGATGTCTTCCTCAAGTCGAATAACGAAGAAAAACAAACCGGGAGCAATTCAGATGCAGAGAAATCACACGGTTGAGCAGTAACAACTGCAGGCAAAATTGCTCCTAATGAATGGTTGAGATAAGACTGACTCCACCTTCTTTTAGGGAGTAATAAGAGGTTATGGGATTAGAGAGGGATTGTGTGGAAGATAGAGATATACATATAAATATAAACTAAGAGGCTACAAATCTCTCGCCATTAGATGAGACATTATACCGAGACTCTTCGAAAGGGCCTTGCCCTATGGGCCTTGTGCCAACCGGTGGCGTATACGTCTTGAATGGAACGAGTCATTTGAATCTCTTCTTAGAAGTCTCGTCTCCCCTATATGGAAGTGGGTAATGCATCGGAAATCTTAAATCTTTTCAAGGGTGATTTGTAAAGTGGACGTTAATCAATGCCTGTGTTTAGGAATGTCTTACGCCACTTCCCCCCCTGACGTTTATCAAGGCCTATGTTTAGGAGTGTCTTACGCCACTTCCCCCCCTGACGTTTATCAAGGCCTATGTTTAGGAGTGTCTTACGCCACTTCCCCCCTGACGTTTATCAAGGCCTATGTTTAGGAGTGTCTTACGCCACTTCCCCCCCCCCTGACGTTTATCAAGGCCTATGTTTAGGAATGTCTTACGCCACTTCCCCCCCTGACGTTTATCAAGGCCTATGTTTAGGAGTGTCTTACGCCACTTCCCCCCTGACGTTTATCAAGGCCTATGTTTAGGAATGTCTTACGCCACTTCCCTGACGTTTATCAAGGCCTATGTTTAGGAGTGTCTTACGCCACTTCCCCCCCCCCCCTGACGTTTATCAAGGCCTATGTTTAGGAGTGTCTTACGCCACTTCCCCCCCTGACGTTTATCAAGGCCTATGTTTAGGAGTGTCTTACGCCACTTCCCCCCCTGACGTTTATCAAGGCCTATGTTTAGGAGTGTCTTACGCCACTTCCCCCCCTGACGTTTATCAAGGCCTATGTTTAGGAGTGTCTTACGCCACTTCCCCCCCCTGACGTTTATCAAGGCCTATGTTTAGGAATGTCTTACGCCACTTCCCCCCCTGACGTTTATCAAGGCCTATGTTTAGGAGTGTCTTACGCCACTTCCCCCCCTGACGTTTATCAAGGCCTATGTTTAGGAGTGTCTTACGCCACTTCCCTGAGTTATGTGACTTGGTGATTGCATTAGTTATATCAAGGGCTGAAAGGAATAAAGGATGGGAGTCATTATGAGAAATAACTGCAAATGACATTTAATGCTATCTCTCCAGAAGGTATAAACTAGATGAATAAGAAAATTAATCTTAATGGAAATAAGGAAAATCAAAATGTGAGGAAAATTTATCAGGATTAGATTATTCGCATTAAAAGGTTCTAATCAAAGGGCAAACTATGAATAATATCTAGACAACCTACTTGTAAAAAGTTATATTTATGACTGTCATCCTACGATAATACATGTGTTACCCTTCTTAATCTCATTAAAACACAAAGACACACATCTATGTGCGTAGTTATATATATATATATATATATATATATATATATATATATATATATAGAGAGAGAGAGAGAGAGAGAGAGAGAGAGAGAGAGAGAGAGAGAGAGAGAGAGAGAGAGTACTACATTGAATCCCTCGCTCTGGTTGCGGCTCATTTTCCTTTGCCTACACATACAACAAACCGTGTGGCCTATTCTATCTAAATTCTCCTCTCTCCTCATACACCGGACAACTCTGAGATGATTAAACAATTCTTCGCTCAAGGGGTTGACTACGGCACTGTAGCTGTTGGTAAGGGTAGAAAAAACTCCTTAACTATAGTAAGCAGCTCTTCTAGAGAAAGGACACTCCAAAATCAAACCATTGTTCTCTAGTCTTGGGTAGTTCCATAGCTTCTGTACCATAGTCTTCCACTGCCTTACGGTAGAGTTATCTTGTTTGAGGGTACGCTCGGGAACACTATTCTAAGTTAATTCTCTTCCTCTTGTTTTTCTAGAGTTCTCATATCTTATATATGTAAGATCTAATTTCATGTCGTTATTCTTCTTACAATATTTCATTTTAATTGTTCATTACTTCTATTGTAGTTTATTTATTTCCTTGTTTCCTTTCATAACTGGGCTATTTTTCCCTGTTGAAGCCCTTGGGCTTATAGCATCCTGCTTTTCCAACTATGATTGTAGCTTAGCATGCAATAATAATAATAATAATAATAATAATAATAATAATAATAATAATAATAATAATAATGATGATGATGATAACAACAATAATAATAATAATAATGATAATAATAATAATAATGATAATAATAATAATAATAATAATAATAATAATAATAATAATAATAATAATACATAGAAATGGAAACTATTCCCGCTCTTCCTGAAAGCCTCATTATCAACTATAACAAATGTTAAAAGATGATCATCCTCCTCATTATGACTTGAAGGAGGTCTTAATCAAAGACGCAATTAAGGTGACCGAATGCTTTAAATCATCCTATACAGAGCATCCATCGCTGCTGCCGTATGATTCGTCCTTTTTCTTTTTCAATACATCAACAGCTCCAAATAAGGACGAGAGGAACTGAAAAGTCGAGAGTCTCATTCTTGAAAGTTCTCTCAAATGGTGTAGTTACAGTGGTTCCCAACCTTTTTTCTGTCATTTCCCCCTGCACCCAGTTCAACAACCCAGATTTCCCCCTTCATGCCCCGCCCAGACCTCATGCCCACTCGTCTACCTCAGAAATGGACATGACACTCCAATTCTCCCCTTGAATAGCATGTCTTTGAGAACTGATATGATCATATCACAATTGAATGGCTAACAACAAATTGCCGCACGTACTATGAGGACATTTTCCGCTTGTTTTGGTTAGTAGGTAGTGTAATTATTTCCCCCCTGGAAGCTTCAAATTTCCCCCCAGGGGGAAATTTCCCACAGGTTGGGAACCACTGGTGTAGTACTATATTTGGGACATTCCCGTTTGTTTCGATGTTAATTGGGGTTTTTCTTCACTGTGTTAGAGGTGTTTTTTACCGCATTATTCATCCTTTTGAATTTTTATGATAGATAGGAAAATAATAATGAGATAATACTATAAGGAATAGCAAAAGGTAATAAAAGATCACTTAATTAACGTAAACTACCCCGGGGACCAAGAAGTGCACCTCTACAAATATCCTCCCCATTTTTTATTTTATTTTTTTTTTTTTAAGTTCTCTGGCACCATTTCTCGTCCTGAGTTGCTCTTTACTCCACTACCATTGTCGGATAACCAAGCCCTCCTGTCTGTCCCTCGCACACACCCTCAAAAAAAAAAAAAAAAAAAAAAAAAAAAAAAAAAAAAAAAAAAAAAAAAAAAAAAACTGACAGAGGGCAAGAAGAAAAAAACCAAGCGGTCTCAGTACCCAACCCACAAGTCCGTCTTTTGGCAAGCACCATATCTGAAGCGACTGGTCGGTAATACCATACATGTCAACACTGGGATAGAATAAGGTCAGAATCAAGGCACATTATGTTTATTTCTTATTCATCCTTTTCGAGCTGCAGCCGAAAATCTTGAAGAGGGCAGGGTAGCGTTCATTAAGCTCCTTTTCTTCAAGTGAAGCAATAGTCACAGTGTAGAAGTAAGGCTTCTCTTATATGGCTCGCTAATATTTCCTTTGCATTTTAGATGCTAGAGGGTAGAGTAACTCCTACACGATCATATAACAACTCAAGATGGCTTGGATTACTGTACTGGGGATGAAGAGATGCTGGACTTATAAAAAGGGAAAACAAAATAGATTTTGATTTGACTGAAAACTATTAGAAATTTTAAAATAAAATAGGGGTGTAAAGAGATATAGAGAAATGGGATGGTGGTAGTGGTTGCCAGCAATGAAAAACTCAAGATGGCTTGGATTACTGTACTGGGGATGAAGAGATGCTGGACTTATAAAAAGGGGAAACAAAATAGATTTTGATTTGACTGAAAACTATTAGAAATTTTTAAACAAAATAGGGGTGTAAAGAGATATAGGGAAATGGGATGGTGGTAGTGGTTGCCAGCAATGAAAAACTCAAGATGGCTTGGATTACTGTACTGGGGATGAAGAGATGCTGGACTTATAAAAAGGGGAAACAAAATAGATTTTGATTTGACTGAAAACTATTAGAAATTTTAAAACAAAATAGGGGTGTAAAGAGATATAGAGAAATGGGATGGTGGTAGTGGTTGCCAGCGATGAAACTTTAACCTTTATCTGGAAAGTATTTTTTATTGCGGCTCTGTTAATTCAGATTGTTCAAGTAGTCTATATATATACTGTATGTAACACAAGGAATTTTGTAATCTTACTGGAAACAATGTGGTAGACAATTTATACTACAAGTAGCAATTAAAATAGAATATGAATTCCCTACCTTGAAATATCTACTCAATCAATATATACTTTATAAATAAGTATGCGCCTTAAATGTGTGAGATTAAATGAATAATAACTTGGATAGAAGTAGTATGAAAGGATTTCAAACCTTAGTTTGACTTTGCTGAGGAAATAATCAGTTGTTCTATCATTCTTTCTACGATAGTTATCACACACCAAATATTTAAGCCTTTATTACAACTATTATTATTAGCTAAGCTACAAACCTAGTTGGAATAGCAAGGTGATACAAGCCCAAGGGCTCCAACACGAAAAAATAGCCTTGTGAGGAAAGAAAATAAACTACATGAGGACTATTGTGCAATTAAAATATTTTAAGAACAGTAACATTAGAATAGATCTTTCATAAATAAACTATAAAAAGAATTATGTCAGCCTGTTCAACATAAAAACATTCGCTGTAAGTTTGAACTTCTGATGTTCCACTGATTCAACTACCTAATCAGGAAGATCATTCCACAAATTGGTCACAGCTGGAATAAAACCTCTAGAATACTGTGTAGTATTGATCCTCATGGTGATTTGAAGTTCTGCTTTCGAAGACCATCTTTAAAACTAAAAATCAACAATGAAATCTTGAATTGCCAATCGGCTTTCCATCATATTTAGCGCCATGGTGTCCTAAAATTTAACTGGGATTTTCAGGGGACTAATCTACTGACGCTTTCAATCTGTCATCCTATTCCTTTTCGTTACGGGGCCAAGTTTGCTTGCTCTAATTGATGCTGTTACTCATGGGACTGCTCCAACTCTTGCTGTTACTCATGGGACTGCCCCAACTCTTGCTGTTACTCATGGGACTGCCTCAACTCTTGCTGTTACTCATGGGACTGCCTAACTCTTGCTGTTACTCATGGAACTGCCTCAACTCTTGCTGTTACTCATGGGACTGCCTAACTCTTGCTGTTACTCATGGGACTGCCTCAACTCTTGCTGTTACTCATGGGACTGCCTAACTCTTGCTGTTACTCATGGAACTGCCTCAACTCTTGCTGTTACTCATGGGACTGCCTCAACTCTTACTGTTACTCATGGGACTGCCTCAACTCTTGCTGTTACTCATGGGACTGCCTCAACTCTTGCTGTTACTCATGGGACTGCCTCAACTCTTGCTGTTACTCATGGGACTGCCCCAACTCTTGCTGTTACTCATGGGACTGCCCCAACTCTTGCTGTTACTCATGGGACTGCCTCAACTCTTGCTGTTACTCATGGGACTGCCTCAACTCTTGCTGTTACTCATGGGACTGCCTCAACTCTTGCTGTTACTCATGGGACTGCCTCAACTCTTGTTGTTACTCATGGGACTGCCTCAACTCTTGCTGTTACTCATGGGACTGCCTCAACTCTTGCTGTTACTCATGGGACTGCCTCAACTCTTGCTGTTACTCATGGGACTGCCTAACTCTTGCTGTTACTCATGGAACTGCCTCAACTCTTGCTGTTACTCATGGGACTGCCTCAACTCTTGCTGTTACTCATGGGACTGCCTCAACTCTTGCTGTTACTCATGGGACTGCCTCAACTCTTGCTGTTACTCATGGGACTGCCTCAACTCTTACTGTTACTCATGGGACTGCCTCAACTCTTGCTGTTACTCATGGGACTGCCTCAACTCTTGCTGTTACTCATGGGACTGCCTCAACTCTTGCTGTTACTCATGGGACTGCCTCAACTCTTGCTGTTACTCATGGGACTGCCTCAACTCTTGCTGTTACTCATGGGACTGCCTCAACTCTTGCTGTTACTCATGGGACTGCCTCAACTCTTGCTGTTACTCATGGGACTGCCTAACTCTTGCTATTATTATTATTATTATTACTTGCTAAGCTACAGCCCTAGTTGGAAAAGCAGGATGCTATAAGCCCAGGGGCCCCAACAGGGAAATAGCCCAATGAGGAAAGGAAACAAGGAAAAATAAAATATTTAAAGAAAAGTAACATTAAAATAACTATTTCCTATATAAACTATACAAACTTTAACAAAACAAGAGGAAGAGACATTAGAAAGAATAGTGTGCCCGATTATACCCTCAAGCAAGAGAAATCTAACCCAAGACAATGGAAGATCAAGGTACAGAGGTTATGGTACTACATAAGACTAGAGAACGATGGTTTGATTTTGGAGTGTCCTTCTCCTAGAAGAGCTGCTTACCATAGCTAAAGAGTCTATTCTACCCTTACCAAGAGGAAAGTAGCCACTGAACAATTACATTGCATTAGTTAACCCCATGGGCGAAGAAAAATTGTTTGGTAATCTCAGTACTAAAGGAGAACCATATGTCTTGCTGTAACTAAAGGAGTACCACATGTCTTGCTGTAACTAAAAGAGTACCACATGTCTTGCTGTAACTAAAGGAGTACCACATGTCTTGCTGTTTCTAAAGGAGTACCACGTCTTGTTGTAACTAAAAGAGTACCACATGTCTTGCTGTAACTAAAAGAGTACCACATGTCTTGCTGTAACTAAAGGAGTACCACATGTCTTGCTGTAACTAAAGGAGTACCACATGTCTTGCTGTTTCTAAAGGAGTACCACGTCTTGTTGTAACTAAAGGAGTACCACATGTCTTGCTGTAACTAAAGGAGTACCACATGTCTTGTTGTTGCTTAAGGAGTACCACATGTCTTGCTGTAACTAATGGGACTACCACTAATTTGACTGTGCTCTACTCTTTCTGTTACTAACGAAAATGCCACCGCCCCACTATTACTAATAGAATTACCACCTCTCTTGCTGTTACTGATGGAACTGGCAAAAGTATCGCTGTTGCTAATGGCCAAATAATCTCATAAGCCAGCAATATCTTATCAACAAAAGTGGATCGCCAAAGAAAACATGTAAATTAGTAGCCATTGTCCCGTTCAATGTCTCCTTTTCGAGTTTTTCAATCGTTTTACGACGCTTATTATGATTTTTCCTAAATTTGGCAGATGACAGACAGCCATTATTTTTCTATCGTGTCGAAACATCACCTTCAGTGATAAATCATTCATTATTTACCCATTCTGACAACCCAAACGGCTCCAGTTTATGCAAATCGGACAGAAATGGCCTTATTTGAAAAACTCGTCAATTCCCATAAATGAGAGAGAGAGAGAGAGAGAGAGAGAGAGAGAGAGAGAGAGAGAGAGAGAGAGAGAGAGAGAGAGAGAGAGAGAGAGAGCTCTGTTGTGCATGGTGAAACATATAATTGAAAATCATTTATGTATAATTTTACCTCTTCAAACATAACATTGGGTGTTATCAATTTTAGAATCATCAAAAGTAATTTGATGAAGACAAAACCGAGTGAGAAATGAATTTTACCAAAAGAATAAGGGGACGCAGATGTTGAATAAAATCTACGAATTACTGTAACTAACAAATATTGACTTATTATTCGACAATCTCGCAGTACGGAGCTATTCGACGGAATGTTGTGGTGTACATCATAATTTGCATTAAGATTTTGTTTCTTCGGGAAGTTAATGTGTCACTGAAACACGTCAACGAAACTTTAAGGAATTCAAGTGGGAAAGTACTTCAGTGCAAGTCATTCACTCATTTTATTTAATAGATTTTTTTTCTGAAAGGGATCTAGCTATTATTCTCCTTTTTTC
The DNA here is from genome assembly GCF_036898095.1 of Palaemon carinicauda. Taxonomy (NCBI): domain Eukaryota; kingdom Metazoa; phylum Arthropoda; class Malacostraca; order Decapoda; family Palaemonidae; genus Palaemon; species Palaemon carinicauda. The sequence goes on along the minus strand of NC_090750.1, from coordinate 63,590,849 downwards.
TTTGGAAATTTTAGGCATAGAAGCTTGAAAAGATAATGCTACGACAATAAAAATTGATTGGTATGGGAGAGATAAGAAAGTAAAAAAAGAGATTGGTGCGGTTTTAAAGTGATGGATTATTAAGCCTAATCACTAATGAACCTGACTACTGTTAGCTGGCATGAAGTATTGATAGTTCGGTTGACTTACGGAACGAAAACTTTACCTGCTCCATTCTAACTCTAATGGCGTCGTTATCCGCCAAGTCGATGCATATTCATAAAAGTTCAGGCTATATCCACCTCAGGGACTATTCATGACATCCTTTGCGCAGTCGGTGTCATTGTATTCATTTGATTCTACTCAATGACTTTATCAATGACATCAGGCCAAAGCGCTTTGGTGAATGCTGTGACAGTAAGATACAGATCAGTTCTCCGTGAAATCAATGGAAGATCAAATAAGTGTCTCTTGAAAGGCATACCTTTGGCTTGATAAAATGCCTCCTGTATATCTTTCGAATGATTGGTCTCGCCATGAAAATCCTTTCGTCACTCATAAAAATTCTTTATTTGTTTATAACCATAAAAGCACTTGGCATAAGTTATTTTCTGATGATGCAGTCTTTATGACCAACTACGTTGAGTATTGATATATGAAGCCTTTTATTTGGATAGTCTTTTCTCTAGTGGGAAATATTTCATTTGGCCTAACATGAACAAGAATGTGAATATGTATGAATAAATCCAATTGAACCAATACAAATATTCTCTAAATTGATTTCCATTGCAAAAACAGAATAAATAAGACGGATGATTATCATGAACAGCGCCTTTATCCTTAAGAGATGCTTAGTCAAAACAAACAGGTTGTGGCAGACAAAGATAACGCGCTACTTATCGGTAGTAATCCCGTAGGGTTAAGTGCTGATGAGGCAAAAAGTCGACTATTTGAGAGGGAAGAATGTCGTGAAAACCACGGAAAAACAAGCTCTGAAATAAATAGCCACTCACCGAAGCAGTCCACGCTGATAAGGACCTTCAGGAGATACGCACTGACGAGAGGAACCTTTAACTGCATTTGCTAATAAGGTGGGAAAACGCCAAAAGGAAACCGATGATAAAACTATCATAAAAAGAGAATGATGCAGTACTTAAAAAAAAAAAGGAAAAAAAAAATACACGAAAAGTGTGTGTATGTATGTGTGTTTAAAGGGGCCCATACACGTTCAAAAAAATCGTCAAAATTTTGCATCAAAATTTTGGTGCAAAATTTGATCGTGTGTAGACATCAAAACGTCCTACACACGATCAAATTTTACATCAAATTCTTTATGTCAAAATTTTGATGCAAAATTTTGACGATTTTTTTGAACGTGTATTTAAGCCTTTAGTACGAGGGGTGCTCTAACAGGGGACTGAGATAGTGGTGGGACAGCAGGTAAGCAGCTGAAAAAAAAATACACGCAGAAGCCACTTGGTATGCAAGAGACACGCTTGTCTTTTGATGGCGGCCGCCATTAAGAAACGTCTTGCACTTGTTGGGTCCTTTATTAACACTAGAGTATTTATTAGTTAATGCAATACCGGGGCGCCGGGGTCAAGGATTATACGCTTGGCGGACTGCCATAACAAAAAGAGAATATGATTAAAGGATACTACAGACGCAGTCGTGTCTATTTATACCAGTGATTTTTTTAACCCTTTTACCCCAGGCTATTTGGAAATTTCCAACCCAGGGGGTTATTTTTTTCCACAGCATATTTTGGTGTATATTTTTTTTTAATTGCTCTAACAGCCTTAATTTTTGTCATAGAGAGGTCAGGTTGGTCTCATTCTCTTGGAAAATGCCTGAATTATCTCAAAAAATTATCAAAAATATGAAATAAAATAATTTGTATAGCATTTTTTTGCAAGGACATACCGGTACGTCCATGGGGGTAAAGGGATGGCTTCTGTGAAACGTACCAGTACGTCCTTTGGGGGTAAAAGTTTTTTTTTTTTTTTTTTTTTTTTAAATAGAATGGTTATGCAAAATTCCTGATAATTATTCGTTTCCTGGGATGACTTGTTTTTTTCCTAATTTCTCCAGATCTTTTCCAAATATTTCTTTCGAAGTTTCAGCTAATTTCCTCTTTATTTTTTTTTCTTTAAGGGTTGCAGTGGCCTGGAGGTAGCGTCCTTGCCTGGGTGATTGCCAGATTGGGGTTCGAGTCCTAAAGGTGATTGCCAGACTGGGGTTCGAGTCCTAAAGGTGATTGCCAGACTGGGGTTCGAGTCCTAAAGGTGATTGCCAGACTGGGGGTTCGAGTCCTAAAGGTGATTTCCAGCTGGGGTTCGAGTCCTAAAGGTGATTACCAGACTGGGGTTCGAGTCCTAAAGGTGATTGCCAGACTGGGGTTCGAGTCCTAAAGGTGATTGCCAGACTGGGGTTCGAGTCCTAAAGGTGATTTCCAGCTGGGGTTCGAGTCCTAAAGGTGATTGCCAGACTGGGGTTAAGTCCTAAAGGTGATTTCCAGCTGGGGTTCGAGTCCTAAAGGTGATTGCCAAACTGGGGTTCGAGTCCTGCCTCAGACTCGTTAGATGCTGCAACCTCACCATCCTTGTGAGCTAAGGATGGGGTGTTTGGGAGAGCCTATATGTCTACCTGCTGAGTCATCAGTAGCCATTGCCTGACCCTCTTGGGTCCTCGCTTGGGTGGAGAGGGGGCTTGGACGCTTATCATTTATAATATGGTCAGTCTCTAGGGCCTTGTCCTGCTTTATAGTCAGTGTCACTATCCCTTGCCCCTGCCATTCATGAGCGGCCTTTAAACCTATAAACTCTCAGACGGCAGACGGTTTGTGCTACTCATATATGTTGACTCTTGCAGTTGGCAAAATGCCGACTCCGCTTCTCCGAATAACGAAAATAACAACAAATTGCAAACCCCGAAAATATTTGGTTCTTCAGACGCATTCCGACGCGTTGTGTCTTGTAATTAGCCTTGATCGTTAAACCTTAGCGGGAGGTTATTAAAGAATAATTGAGAACCCACCGAAAAGGTGTATTTCAACCGCAAATGCGCTGATAACAATAATCATTTGACCCTATCGATTATGCCTTAAAGTGAAAAGCGAAATGAGATTCTGGAGAAAAAAAAAAAAAAAAAAAAAAAAAAAAAAAAAAAAAAAAGGAGGTGGAGGGTTAAAGTGAGAGGTATTTCAGAGAGAAAATCTCGCCTTTCTTTCTTTAATGTTGCAGAGTTTAATTACAGTAGGGTCTGGAAATTAGTGCATTCGCAGTCTCCTGCCTTTACCCCCCCCCCCCCCCCTCCGCCACCTCCAGACTTGGAGGTGCTGGTTAGGTGGGGGAGGGTGGATTCAGGATCGAACTCAGTGTTCTAGGTTACGTTAGATTAGTGGAGGTACAGTCAGTAGCAGGAGTGGTAAGTTACAGGAAATGCCAAGCAAGGTTTAAGTCAAGATCTATAGCACAGTAATAAGACCAGTATTAATGTATGGATCAGAAACTTGGGCTTTAAGATTAAAAGATGAAGCAAAGCTTGTATACTGAGAGAACAGAGATGAGAATCCTGAGGTCTATTATAGGAATATCACTGTTTGAAAAATTGGAAAATGATGACATAAAAAGAATGGCAGGTTAGTGAAGATTACCGAGATGATAAGAGTGTCACGACTGAGATAGTGTAGGCACGTGTTTAGGATGGATGGTGGGGAGGGGGGTGAGGAGGGAGTGAGGAGGGTTGGGGAGGAACCTGTTAGGGAAGAAGATCAAGAGGAAGGCAGAGAATTAGATGGCGATATAAGGTGAAGGATGATATGGAGAGAGGAGGTTTGGTGGAAGGCATTAGAGAGGGTGCATCAGGCAACCAACCCCCTTAATGTACGGATAACGGTGGGGAAGAAGAAGAAGAAGAGTTAGGACGCATCCCTATGTCTTCACTCTTTTATCATACCAGCTGGCGTGGATAGAGTGAGGGTGGGGTTGGAGGTGCATATACAAGAGCCTGGAATTGTACAGAATCATTTAAGTAAAAGTCAGAGAAATTGATGGCCTGAAGAAAGACGAAGCTTTTCACACAGGAAACACATTAGATATAATGAAACTATGAACACACACAAACACATACTGAATGAAACCTCGCTCAAGGTCCTTTACCTCTGCGATTACTCAACCATGTTACCTGATTTTGGACTGATTTTTATCAAACTAGGAACCGACAACACCGACAACTTTTAAATCAGTCATTATCCACTGTACAAGGCAACCGCGTTCAGCCAACCTTTGGTTTGCCATACCGAAAGTTTCAGATAAAAGACACCTGACTTAAACTGATGAAGATAGAAGATAGTACCTCCAGAATGACTTTTACCTCCTAATTCCTTAATCCTTTGGCCAAAATGCTCATTTACGTACTATTATAGATTAGGCCTTTGAGGCTTTATCAACGAAACAATACTGTTCAGGATGTTATTAAGATGTTAGAATTGCCCCTTAATCAAAGTTGAAAAATCTTTCACGTGTAGCGTATAAATTTTGTTGTTGATAATATAGTAAAAATCTAAATAATGATAATAACAAAAATATTATTCACAAAATATTAAGTAAAATCAAAATAATTTGCTAATAAAAATAACACTGATTATTATTATTATTATTATTATCATTATTATTATTATTACTATTATTATTATCAATGTTGCTGAAATAGCAATTATCATTACTATAATTGCTTAATTACAACCCTAGTTTGGGAAAACAGAATGCTATAAGCCTAAGGGCTCCAACAAGGGAAAATAGCCCTCTGAAGAAAGGAAATAAGGAAATAAATGGAATAGTGTGCCTGAGTGTAACCTCAAGCAAGAGAACTCTAACCTAAGA
>NC_090750.1:63575987-63580987 GCF_036898095.1 Palaemon carinicauda | reverse complement strand
ACATCCCACCATTGCTCGGCAACACAAACATGAAAAGATTCGTTCCATTTGAATTACAAGTTGTGTTCGGGGATTGCCGACAAAAAGCTTATGCTAAACGGAAAAGAATAATGTGTGCTTTAGATGTAACCGAGAGATTTATTGAGCCTACTGGAAGGAAAACTAATTATCCGTTTTCACTGTAAAAGTCACGGCAGGGTTGCCAGTTTAGCCTTTTTCAGGCCCCCAAAAACCTTCATTATTGCGCCTCCTGGAAGGAAAACTAATTATCCGTTTTCACTGTAAAAGTCACGGCAGGGTTGCCAGTTTAGCCTTTTTCAGGCCCAAAAAACCTTCATTATTGCGCCTCCTGGAAGGAGAACTAATTATCCGTTTTCACTGTAAAAGTCACGGCAGGGTTGCCAGTTTAGCCTTTTTCAGGCCCAAAAAACCTTCATTATTGCGCCTCCTGGAAGGAAAACTAATTATCCGTTTTCACTGTAAAAGTCACGGCAGGGTTGCCAGTTTAGCCTTTTTCCAGGCCCAAAAAACCTTCATTATTGCGCCTCCTGGAAGGAGAACTAATTATCCGTTTTCACTGTAAAAGTCACGGCAGGGTTGCCAGTTTAGCCTTTTTAAGGCCCAAAAAAACCTTCATTATTGCGCCTCCTGGAAGGAGAACTAATTATCCGTTTTCACTGTAAAAGTCACGGCAGGGTTGCCAGTTTAGCCTTTTTAAGGCCCAAAAAAAACCTTCATTATTGCGCCTCCTGGAAGGAGAACTAATTATCCGTTTTCACTGTAAAAGTCACGGCAGGGTTGCCAGTTTAGCCTTTTTCAGGCCCAAAAAACCTTCATTATTGCGCCTCCTGGAAGGAAAACTAATTATCCGTTTTCACTGTAAAAGTCACGGCAGGGTTGCCAGTTTAGCCTTTTTCAGGCCCAAAAAACCTTCATTATTGCGCCTCCTGGAAGGAAAGCTAATTATCCGTTTTCACTGTAAAAGTCACGGCAGGGTTGCCAGTTTAGCCTTTTTCAGGCCCAAAAAACCTTCATTATTGCGCCTCCTGGAAGGAGAACTAATTATCCGTTTTCACTGTAAAAGTCACGGCAGGGTTGCCAGTTTAGCCTTTTTAAGGCCCAAAAAAACCTTCATTATTGCGCCTCCTGGAAGGAGAACTAATTATCCGTTTTCACTGTAAAAGTCACGGCAGGGTTGCCAGTTTAGCCTTTTTCAGGCCCAAAAAACCTTCATTATTGCGCCTCCTGGAAGGAAAACTAATTATCCGTTTTCACTGTAAAAGTCACGGCAGGGTTGCCAGTTTAGCCTTTTTCAGGCCCAAAAAACCTTCATTATTGCGCCTCCTGGAAGGAAAACTAATTATCCGTTTTCACTGTAAAAGTCACGGCAGGGTTGCCAGTTTAGCCTTTTTCAGGCCCAAAAAACCTTCATTATTGCGCCTCCTGGAAGGAAAGCTAATTATCCGTTTTCACTGTAAAAGTCACGGCAGGGTTGCCAGTTTAGCCTTTTTCAGGCCCAAAAAACCTTCATTATTGCGCCTCCTGGAAGGAAACTAATTATCCGTTTTCACTGTAAAAGTCACGGCAGGGTTGCCAGTTTAGCCTTTTTAAGGCCCAAAAAAACCTTCATTATTGCGCCTCCTGGAAGGAGAACTAATTATCCGTTTTCACTGTAAAAGTCACGGCAGGGTTGCCAGTTTAGCCTTTTTCAGGCCCAAAAAAACCTTCATTATTGCGCCTCCTGGAAGGAAAACTAATTATCCGTTTTCACTGTAAAAGTCACGGCAGGGTTGCCAGTTTAGCCTTTTTCAGGCCCAAAAAACCTTCATTATTGCGCCTCCTGGAAGGAAAGCTAATTATCCGTTTTCACTGTAAAAGTCACGGCAGGGTTGCCAGTTTAGCCTTTTTCAGGCCCAAAAAACCTTCATTATTGCGCCTCCTGGAAGGAAAGCTAATTATCCGTTTTCACTGTAAAAGTCACGGCAGGGTTGCCAGTTTAGCCTTTTTCAGGCCCAAAAACCTTCATTATTGCGCCTCCTGGAAGGAAAACTAATTATCCGTTTTCACTGTAAAAGTCACGGCAGGGTTGCCAGTTTAGCCTTTTTCAGGCCCAAAAAACATCCAAATTTGGCTTTTATTTTTTTAATTGGTTGGCCGTTAGTAATATGAAAAAAAAGGCCAGGTCTTAAATACCATATAATTGGCCTTTTTCTAATAATGAATTGGCCTTTTAAAGCTTTAATTATCCGTTTTCACTGTAAAAGTCACGGCAGGGTTGCCAGTTTAGCCTTTTTTTCAGGCCCAAAAAACCTTCAAATTTGGCTTTTATTTTTTAATTGGTTGGCCGTTAGTAATATGAAAAAAAAGCCAGGTCTTAAATACCATATAATTGGCCTTTTTCTAATAATGAATTGGCCTTTTAAAGCTTTAATTATCCGTTTTCACTGTAAAAGTCACGGCAGGGTTGCCAGTTTAGCCTTTTTTTCAGGCCCAAAAAACCTTCAAATTTGGCTTTTATTTTTTTAATTGGTTGGCCGTTAGTAATATGAAAAAAAAGCCAGGTCTTAAATACCATATAATTGGCCTTTTTCTAATAATGAATTGGCCTTTTAAAGCTTTAATTATCCGTTTTCACTGTAAAAGTCACGGCAGGGTTGCCAGTTTAGCCTTTTTCAGGCCCAAAAACATTCAAATTTGGCTTTTATTTTTTTAATTGGTTGGCCGTTAGTGATATGAAAAAAAGCCAGGTCTTAAATACCATATAATTGGCCTTTTTCTAATAATGAATTGGCCTTTTAAAGCTTTAATTATCCGTTTTCACTGTAAAAGTCACGGCAGGGTTGCCAGTTAACCTTTTTCAGGCCCAAAAAACATTCAAATTTGGCTTTTATTTTTTTAATTGGTTGGCTTTTAGTAATATGAAAAAAAAGCCAGGTCTTAAATACCATATAATTGGCCTTTTAAAGCTTCTGTTGATTAGAAGTTGGCTTTTTTCTCATTTAAAAAACCTGGCAACCCTGAGTCACGGGCAAAATCTACTGTAAAGCGTCGTAATTTACACTAGGGTCAAGTTTCCACACTCTCGAAGCGAAGGGGTTCTTTGAGCTGCTTCTTGAATAAGCCATCTCAAAGGTTTACGGCAAATATACTTGAAGTCTGAAAGACGATCCGACCACCTTCAACACAGCCAATAAATTCGGCTTTTGGACCTCATACGAGCCCTGCAGAGTGTACTTTCTTGGGGCCATATCTCGAAGCCTCATCAACAATGAACATATTTGGCCAAAACAGTCTATCTGTTCACGCCAAAACAGCCAGCCAGCCTGTTAAACAGCTTGACATCCTCAAGACTAGTACCACAACTGCAGGGACACGATGCTAAAACGTCGTCTGCCTTACCGTAAAGGGATTCTGATTGGTCAATATTTCACATGAAACGGGTGACGATTTGAATAGAAGGAATCTCATTGGCTATTCGCGTTAATCCAGCCATCACTCGCAGCGCTCTCTTTGTTCTCCGACTGGACCAAGTACTCAATTTGCAAGCAGTAAGAGTCGGTCTACCTGTAGCAATGGGCCACGTAAAACGACGTCCCTTATCTTGTAAGTACATGTGTTCGGGTTATCTCGGAAGTCCAAAGGCAAACGAAGATGTAGACATTGGGGGATGGCGACTGAATGTCGTGCCTTACCTGAACGGGGGGGGGGGGGGGGGGGGAGCTCCTAATATGGGAGGTAGGGGGTGGTGTAGAAGCAGAGTGGTATATACAGAAAAGGACATGGAGTGGAAAATCCTTTTGGAAGAATTGATTTCGAGTTGCCATTCGCCTTGTTCGTTTCTTCTGTATGTTCATAGAGTTTTATAGCAAGTTTACTACTCATTGATTTACTTTGAAAGAATATAAACTAAATATCATTGTACAATCACACGCACACACCCTTACAGTATATATATATATATATATATATATATATATATATATATATATATATATATATATATATATATATATATATGTATGTATGTATGTGTATGTACGTATACATGCATAAACACATATGTCTGTCTTACTGTCTGTCTGTATGTATGTCTACAAATACATAAGGTAAAATTCTCATAGAATTTACAATCAACTAAATAATTTCCATTATAAATTTGATAAATGAATAAGCACGCTACATCCATCATAATCTATTACAAGAAAAACGGTACGTATTATGAAAAACGAAATAATTATCGTGTTGGAATGGAATAATCAATTTAAAAAGGTTCCACCAAATTTCTTTTACACAGGATCCACCACTAGTTTTTTTCGCTTTGTTACCCCCCCCCCAACCCCCCCCCCCCCCCCCCAAGTGCTTCATTTTCATTTTGAGCTGCTTACCTTCATAGCGTCGTTAACAGAATATAAGCCATAATTGAAATGTCAGTTAGAAGCGCCCTCTAGGTGGAATGGGGTTATGGAAGACGAGAGGGTGATTGTAAAGAGAGACGCGAGAGGAAGAAAAAGTAGACAGTGCATTATCTTAGCTTTTGTTAATTGAATAATTCATCTATTTATTCAATCGTGAGATTATTTTTACAGGAGATGAAAGTTCTTATTTTTACGATATAAAAAATAATCACCAGGTTTAGCTATGATTACTAAATATTTCCAATAAAAATAATATTAACAACAGGCACGACATCTATACATCTATCAATTTTCTTCTCTGTACATCGAAAAAAAAAAAATTTTTGTTTTTTACGATGTAAAAAATAATCACCAGGTTTAGCTATGATTACTAAATATTTCCAATAAAATAATATTAACAACAGGCACGACATCTATACATCTATCAATTTTCTTCTCTGTACATCGAGAAAAAAAAAAAAAAAAAAAAAAAAAAAAAAAAAAAAAAAAAAAAAAAAAAAAAAAAAAACAGTAATGAACCAACCGCTCCAGCTGCATAGTAAATCGAACGTCTTTAAACTTCACATTCACATTTTAAGGAATAAA
>NC_090750.1:63518643-63565487 GCF_036898095.1 Palaemon carinicauda | reverse complement strand
AAATCGAAAAAATCAGGACATCGGACACGGACTTTTTTTTTTTTTTTTTTTTTACTGATAGGAAAGATTGGTGAACGAAGAGCAAGGGCAGTTAGCTAGCTAACAATGGTTAAGAATAGTTTGGAAATTTCACTGCAAGTAAGAGTAATATAAAGTATCGTTTAGCTCCCAATTCTATTTATATAAAAACATATTTTTCTTGATATGGTCTCAAAGTTAGCATAGTACAGTAATTGCTTATTTTTCTTTTACTTTTTGTTTCTGGTATTATTTATTATGCTATTTTCCCTGTTGGAGCCTTGGGCTTACAGCATCCCGCTTTTTCCAACTAGGGTTGTAGCTTAGCAAATAATAATAATAATAATAATAATAATAAAAATAATAATAATAATAATAATAATAAGTATGGGAAAAAGGCACGCTAATAGATGAATAATAATAATAATAATAATAATAATAATAATAATAATAATAAGTATGGGAAAAAGGCACGCTAATAGATGAATAATAATAATAATAATAATAATAATAATAAAGACGTATTATTGTTTTATGTTGTAGTTTATCCTTGTGGATTTTACAAGATGCTTTGTAGCGGGGACTTAATAAAATAGTACTGAAAGAAGGAATAGAAAAAAAAAAACATTAGGTATGCCGGTATGCGATGCTTGAAGTAGAAGGGATAGAGTATAAGAACGCAGAGAAAGGGCTTGCAAACTCGAGGGTCAGTCGATTGATGCTGAGTTGTAAGTCACAAGATATTGCTGAATCAGACACGAATCGCATGATGCAAAGAGACAAAGGGAAAAGGAAAACAATGCACCCAACACTTGCTTGAGGATTTGCTTTCATGGAGTATGTACATAATACGGTATATCTATCCACCTATTCATCTGCATGTATACATACATACATACACACACACACACACACATATATATATATATATATATGTGTGTGTGTATATATATTATATATTATATATATATATATATATGTGTGTGTGTATATATATTATATATATTATATATATATATATATATAATATGTGTGTATATGGACACACACACTCACTCACACACACACATATATATATATATATATATATGTGTGTGTATATATGTGTATGTGTATGTGTGTGTGTGTTTGAGTAGGTGGATGCGTGCACTAGGGTTTGATTGTTTGTGAGCATCAAGAAATGCATCGAAAAACAAGATTATATATATATAAAACAAAAATTCCAATTCAATAAAAAAAAAAATACTGTAAAAAAAAAACTGAAATTTGGATATGATGAAAGTATCAAAACAAATCTATGAACGCAAATAAGACTAGAGAGCACTGGAAGGGAAAGAAAGAAAGAGAGAAAAAGCAAGGAGAGGAGAGAACTATTACAGTGGAAGAGAAGGTCCTGTGTTAAAAATAGCCAGGTCATCGGACCACCCCTTTATAAGACTCACCTCAAAAACGTCAACAAATGAAAGAATGGTGTGGTGTTTCACGGGGTCAGTGAAGAAGAAGAAGAAGAAGAAGAAGGGGGGGAGAGAGAGAGAGAGAGAGAGAGAGAGAGAGAGAGAGAGATGTGTGTGTGGGAGGTAGAGGGATACATGAAGATAAAACGTCGGATAAGAGAAACGTAAGGATAAAGAGGTAAAGGGAGGGATAAATAATAATAATAATAATAATAATAATAATAATAATAATAATAATAATAATCATAAATGAAATGTTAAAGGTTAGAATAAGGGATTAAGAGGAAGATGAAGAATAAAAGGAGTAGGATGAGTGGGATAAAAAAAAAGGAAAATAAAAGATAAAAAGTAAAAGAATGATGGAAAAAGGGTGGGAGTGTTGTAGCCTTTTCCAGCAATATCAGTTCCGAGAAGGGAAATGACCTGGTGAGGGCGGTGTTATTGAGAAGAAGAAGAAGAAGAAGAAGAAGAAGAAGAAGAAGAAGAAGAAGAAGAAGAAGAAGAAGAGGAGGAGAAAGAAGGAGAAGAAGAAGAAGTCTAAAATAGACATTGACTAAAGGGTCAGTCGTTGTTACTAAGCAAAACTGGGCAACAAAGAAGATTGACTTCTTTGGTTTGATTCGATTAGATTTACTGGAGATAAGCGATCGATCACAGGGAAAGGATTGGGTTATAAAGGAATTAAGAGATAAGATTACGGAAAAGCGATTATGAGAGAGAGAGAGAGAGAGAGAGAGAGAGAGAGAGAGAGAGAGAGAGCCTTATTGCCCTATTTTTTGTTTGGGTTCCCCCAGGTCCCTCAGTGTGAGGCACCTCGTATATCCACCAGAGAGTTACTAATGCATCTTCCGGTGTATTTTACATCTTCCAGTCTTGGATGGTCTGGAGAGAGAGAGAGAGAGAGAGAGAGAGAGAGAGAGAGAGTTATTTATAGGTTACCAAAACTGTATAATATAGAATGACTGGGACCTATAATTATGAGGCCCATTAATAATAATAATAATAATAATAATAATAATAATAATAATAATAATAATAATAATAATAATAATAATAATAATAATAGTAGATTCCTTAAACGATACTAATTCACCATTTATGATAAACTAGAAATACACATATGCAATCATTATTTCAAATAACAACAAATTAAAATGAAATAAAAGCTACAGGGACTAATCAACGCAACAAAAAAAAAAAAAAAAAAAAAAAAAAAGAATAATTAAATGAACAAATAAAAAGGACCACCCAAGACATTCCACAAACTTCAGACAAGAAAACCGAATGAAAAAAAAAAAACTACAATAAAATACTTCTTTTAATCTTCACGCAAATCAAAACCCGTTTCCAATTAATATTCATTTTCTCAACTTCAAAAAAGGAGAATTGTCAAAACACACAAGGAAAAAAAAAGGTCTAAATTTGGGCTAGAAAGAAACTCGATTATCAATAAAGCCGATAAAACTACACCGTAAGAGAGATATATATATCTAATTAGACCCGATAAATAAAAGCGGTAGATATGCAAAATAGGGTCTAAAACCCGGCCAGCATCGCAACCAATAATAAGCAATCGTCTGACAGTACTCTTTACAAGCGACGCCTATCTCGCCAAGCTTTATTTTTTCTTAAATAAAATTTTTTAAACAGTGTAGAGTGAGAGAAGTAGCAATTTAAAAACGGTAAAAATCCTGAATAAATGTTGCCAGATTTTTAAAGCTTTATTTTTTTCTTTAAATAAAATTTTTTAACAGTGTAGAGTGAGAGAAGTAGCTATTTAAAACGGTAAAAATCCTGGAATAAATGTTGCCAGATTTTTTAAAGCTGCCAAGGACGAGTAATGGCCGCCAGTCCCAAGGGTTACCATTACAAACACTTTGCTAGTGATAGGTTAAGACAGGTCGAGAGACGTTTCTCCAAACTAGAGCTGAATGGCCGTGGATGACGGGGGTTCTAATTCCTGGCGCCGAATCACGCAGTAACTGCTATCGTCCGTCGGATCGTAAAGAGGAGACTGATTTTAAGAAACAAGTGCATAGCGCAGGCAAAACGGCCGCGTTCTTTGCGGTGAGATATTAGGGTTTGAACTTGAGCATTCTACAGCCGCGGGGAGATGGTTAAGAGTTCTTTTAAAAAGTCAATACGATGGTAAGAAGATGGAGATGATTAGGTTCTCGATTTGTTTTAGAAGGAGGAGGGGGGAAGAAGAGGATGAGATGAGGAGGAGGAGGAGAGAGAAAAATCTTGAGAGGCAGAAATTGATATTTGTATGTCACACGAAGCTTAAGCTTTACATCCTATACCTAAATGATGAGTTTAGACCTTGGGCATAACGGGGAGAGGGAGAGAGAGAGAGAGAGAGAGAGAGAGAGAGAGAGAAATCTTGAGAGGCAGAAATTGATATTTATATGTCACACAAAACTTAAGCTTTACATCCTATATCTAAATGATGAGTTTAGACCTTGGGCATAATGGGGAGAGAGAGAGAGAGAGAGAGAGAGAGAGAGAGAAAAATCTTGAGAGGCAGAAATTGATATTTGTATGTCACACGCAGCTTAAGCTTTACATCCTATATCTAAATGATGAGTTTAGACCTTGGGCATAATGGGGGGGAGAGAGAGAGAGAGAGAGAGAGAGAGAGAGAGAGAGAAATCTTGAGAGGCAGAAATTGATATTTATATGTCACACGAAGCTTAAGCTTTACATCCTATATCTTAATGATGAGTTTAGACCTTGGGCATAATGGAGAGAGAGAGAGAGAGAGAGAGAGAGAGAGAGAGAGAGAAATCTTGAGAGGCAGAAATTTATATTTATATGTCACACAAAGCTTAAGCTTTACATCCTATATCTTAATGATGAGTTTAGACCTTGGGCATAATGGAGAGAGAGAGAGAGAGAGAGAGAGAGAGAGAGAAAAAAAAATCTTGAGAGGCAGAAATTGATATTTGTATGTCACACGAAGCTTAAGCTTTACATCCTATCTCTAAATGATGAGTTTAGACCTTGGGCATAACGGAGAGAGAGAGAGAGAGAGAGAGAGAGAGAGATCTTGAGAGGCAGAAATTGATATTTGTATGTCACACAAAACTTAAGCTTTACATCCTATATCTAAATGATGAGTTTAGACCTTGGGCATAACGGGGGGAGAGAGAGAGAGAGAGAGAGAGAGAGAGAGAGAGAGAGAATCTTGAGAGGCAGAAATTGATATTTGTATGTCACACGAAGCTTAAGCTTTACATCCTATATCTAAATGATGAGTTTAGACTTTGGCCATAACGGGGGGAGAGAGAGAGAGAGAGAGAGAGAGAGAGAGAGAGAACGAATACTATACATAAATGTGTGTTGCTTATGCGACGCAAATGTTGGTGTTTCTTGATTTACTTTCAACGGGGAGAGAGAGAGAGAGAGAGAGAGAGAGAGAGAGTGTGTGTGTATGTTTGTGTATCTACTTTCCGCCTCCAGAAAAGTCTTATATCAATCCAAGCTGACTTACACGGAATCGTTATCTAAGTGGCCTTTGCAATCTGAAGTTGAACACTCACTGTCCAGAAAGGGCTTAGCCTAATAAGGACGCTTAACAGAAAACACGCCAGATTTTCCTTTCGAGGGTTTCAGCTAATATGGCATTTAGCCTACTGGGATGCACTCTTTCGTGAATATTTTTTTCTCTTTTGTTATTTATTCGTGGGGTACATTTCATCAAGGGGACGAAAAGTCTTTTCTAAGTAAGCTACGTGTACAAATGATGATAAAAAACAAGTAGCACCTAAAATATCCAGTGTAAATATTTTAATAAACAATATGAACAAGAGTAAACATCTGGTTAACATATTACTTTACATTTAAACTACATTGTTGAATGCAAATAATAATAATAATAATAATAATAATAATAATAACAACAAAAACAACAACAACAACAAGAACATCAACAACAACAATAATAATAATAATAATGATAATAATAATAATAATAATAATAATAATAATAATAATAATAACAAGAACATCAACAACAACAACAACAACAACAACAATAATAATAATAATAATAATAATAATAATACTTTGACTATTTGCAAACACTGTGGCATATAATATACTGTATAAAGAAATACATAACTTATACAACTTAAAGGGAGGAAAATACAAATTTAAGCAAATTAGAAAAACAATATTACGAACATACTTCCTTGTTACTTGTATCTAAAGATTAGTCATTTACTTACTATTAGAAATCAAAATAATAAAACCTGGTAAGTAATGAACGCTTTTTAATCCGAATTGAGAAATATTGAAGCTAGAGTGTACTGTAAGAAGAGAACATGCTTAATTAAATACTACTTATGAAAAACTATTCAATATTAATAGTATTCACTAAAGAATTGTCTTAAAATAAGGCAATGACAATATACACTGTTAGAAAAAACGTAATTTTTATTCGAAATTCTCCGTAAAATTATACTGTTTATGACAGTATTTCAGTAATATATTTAGGCGACCGTAATTCTACCTTACTTTATTATATTTTACGAGTTGGTGACCGTAATATCACTTCTTTACGTCAATATACCCGTTTTTAAAACGGTGAAAATCTTCGAATAAATGTTGCTAAAATTTAATAGTTTTTTTTCTTTAATACAGATTTTTAACAGTGTAGAGTGAGGGAAGTAGAGATGTACAAACGAGAAGAATGCGTCTCTACAATGTACTGTAGATGCAAAAGGCATTATGTAAATGGAATGAACATCAGCAAAGAGCATCTACTCTAACCGCCATCAGGTAATGATGATGACAGTGATGGCTGCCAGATTACACATCACGATGCTCCACACACAAAAAAAAACAGGAACATCAAAGGCAACACATAAATGTAAGCAATGAAAAAGGAGAAGAAGAGTAAAATAAGACCTCGGGCAGATGGCAACACTGGATAAACCCGACGTAACCCTCCAAAGGCGTTAGTATTGTGTCAAGGCTGGCCACTAAAAGACAGAAGAATGCAGTAGTGAAAACGGGGCTTGTAGCATCTTGCTTTTCCAGCTAGGGTTGTAGTTTGGCTAATAATAATAATAATAATAATAATAATAATAATAATAATAATAATAATAATAATAATAATAATAATAATAATGGGAGAACGAAAAAAGATAGAAATAGTAAGCTTACATAGAAAAAATAAACTTGAGAAAGTTTTGGGAGCGAAAAAAAAAATAAAAAAAAAAAAAAAAAAAAAAACAGGCAGGCACAACCTGGGATTTTGAGAGAATGCATTTCAGATTTCGGCAAACATCACTGCTTGCGGTCTGGGTTCAAGCTGCTCGCCTCAGCCGGATAAAATCTTCTGTTAATTATCCCTTTTATGAAACAACGGAAGACTCATTACAGTGAAAGATGCTCAAGAGAAATGTTACGTATCTTTACAGTCCTGTCTGAAAGTAATCGAAAATCATTGTACCCCTAATACAAAAATTATCTAAATTCGGTCTACATTTATCACACTTCTTCATGAAATCGAATCTGAAATATGTTAAGTAGCAGAGAGATGACTGCCGAAACTCCTAAAGGGACCCATACACGTTCAAAAAAAAATCGTCAAAATTTTGCATCAAAATTTTGATATCAAAATTTTGATGCAAAATTTTGACGATTTTTTTGAACGTGTATTTAAGCCTTTAGTCCTTATTAAACTCGAGGGACACTCAGAAGAGCACAGACCTCCGATGCGGCAGTTCATTTCTCGATTTTTTGCTCGACCTTGACCTTGACCTTTGACCTTAACATGCATTAATTGGCGTGGATTTTCATACACTCAAATACGAACCAAATTTGAAGTCTCTGTGACAACGATATCCAAAATTATGGCTGATTACGTGAATTGGACATTTTGCAAGACCGTGACCTTGACCTTTGACCTTAACATGTATTAATTGGCGTGGATTTTCATACACTCAAATATGAACCAAGTTTGAAGTCTCTGTGACAACGATATCCAAACTTATGGCTGATTACGTGAATTGGACATTTTGCAAGACCGTGACCTTGACCTTTGACCTTGACCTTCCAAAATCTAATCATTTCCAGCTTTTAACATAACAGTTAATCCCTGCAAGTTTCATCACTCTACGATTAAAAGTGCGGTCAGGAAGCTGTTCACAAACAAAACCAAGGGCGAAAACATAACCTCCTTCCAACTTCGTTAGCGGAGGTAATAATCTAGGTATAATTAACACCAAAAGGAAAGCCAAAATCTAATGGGAGACAAAATGCACTATACACAAAACACTATACATCTTACGATACAAATGATCTGTTTGAGATAAATTCATTAGAAAATAGATAAATAAGTGAGTTCACTCCGAAAGAACAACGAGGGTTAACAAGAACATGATGGAATGCCTTTACATTTAAAAAGATTAATTAAAGGCACGACGTGGGCAAAAACAGGCAGATATAGAGAACAGTAAAAACCAGACACAGTAGATAATTAATGAGAGAGAGAGAGAGAGAGAGAGAGAGAGAGAGAGAGAGAGATAATAATAATAATAATAATAATAATAATAATAATTCTTTATTTCCAATGTATACATTGGGTATTAATATCCATGTTAAGGATGAGAGAGAGAGAGAGAGAGAGAGAGAGAGAGAGAGAGAGAGATAATAATAATAATTCTTTATTTCCAATTTATACATTGGGTATTAATATCCATGTTAAGGATGAGAGAGAGAGAGAGAGAGAGAGAGAGAGAGAGATAATAATAATAATAATTCTTTATTTCCAATTTATACATTGGGTATTAATATCCATGTTAAGGATGAGAAAGAGAGAGAGAGAGAGAGAGGAGAGAGAGAGAGAGAGAGAGAATAATGATTACATAATACCGTAGTTACATTAATTGGGTTAATAATTAACCTAGACATTTGTGCAGATTACATGACTTAATATTTCAAACAAAAAACCTAAGTCAATTAGATAGTAATTAATCATCTAAAAAATTATAATTCTCTCTCTCTCTCTCTCTCTCTCTCTCTCTCTCTCTCTCTCTCAAGCAATTATCATTACTAAACAGGTTTTTATCGCCTGGCAAAATATTCGATCAAATGAGGCTAAAATGCGGAAATTAATATGAAACAAAATCATAATAAATCGATTTGAACCGTTGATTTAATCAAGCAATAGCTGGAACCAGGAAAACGTTTTGTCCTGGAACATCTGGCGAATTACATCGTTCTAAAGTCTAGCAATAGCTGGAACCAGGAAAACGTTTAGTCCTGGAACATCTGGCGAATCACATCGCTCTTAAGTCTAGCAATAGCTGGAACCAGGAAAACGTTTTGTCCTGGAACATCTGGCGAATCACATCGTTCTAAAGTCTAGCAATAGCTGGAACCAGGAAAACGTTTTGTCCTGGAACATCTGGCGAATCACATCGTTCTAAAGTCTAGCAATAGCTGGAACCAGGAAAACGTTTTGTCCTGGAACATCTGGCGAATCACATCGTTCTAAAGTCTAGCAATAGCTGGAACCAGGAAAACGTTTTGTCCTGGAACATCTGGCGAATCACATCGTTCTAAAGTCTAGCAATAGCTGGAACCAGGAAAACGTTTTGTCCTGGAACATCTGGCGAATCACATCGTTCTAAAGTCTAGCAATAGCTGGAACCAGGAAAACGTTTTGTCCTGGAACATCTGGCGAATCACATCGTTCTAAAGTCTAGCAATAGCTGGAACCAGGAAAACGTTTTGTCCTGGAACATCTGGCGAATCACATCGTTCTAAAGTCTAGCAATAGCTGGAACCAGGAAAACGTTTTGACCTGGAACATCTGGCAAATCACATCGTTCTAAAGTCTAGCAATAGCTGGAACCAGGAAAACGTTTTGACCTGGAACATCTGGCAAATCACATCGTTCTAAAGTCTAAACTCTTTGCCTTTGATCATTAGTGAGCGCCCTTGGCATGAAAACAAATATGACCCCTTATGGAGAAAATGTCAGAAATAACGAGCAATTGAAAAAGATATTCATTAACTGACAAATGATGCAATAATTGAGTACGCGTTAACTAGGTTGCTAAGTGGAAAGTTGAGGAAATAAATTAGTAAATCAATTACCTTAGTAAGAAGTCAAACAGGTATATGAGATTCCAACATGCTGCATAACACGCCAAGGGCATAAGATGGTATTTTGCTTCGCTAAATATAAATGTGAATGCAAAATTACACTGCATTACAATTTCTTTGCATATTGTTGACATCAATACCAAATTTGTATAAATCCAAGGCAGTATCCTTGATGCTATATTGCGATCAGAAGCCACTTTCCTAGAAATTGTTGTTAAAATCATCTATTTTCATCAACGGGAGGTAAAAATAAAACGCAATTTGAAGCAAGTATTACCGAGTGACAATTGAAATGTAAGTAAAGGTAAATTTACTTAAAAGACACTTAATCTATAAACATTTCAGGAAGCTATTATTGAGCAAGAATATCAGAACACCGTTTTGTATAATGTAGAGTCTTTTCTTTAGGATTGTTCTTTGATTCTATAATATTTCCAACAAGCTTTAGTTTCTCAACATGTTATCTCTCTATTTTACTTACTCTCTGAGATATCTCGTTTCATATCTATTAGAATGGATCTACCTTTCGACCAATAGTCCTTCCTGTGGCCTGATTGGTAACGTCTCTGGCTGGTGTTTGCCAGTCGGGGGTTCGAGTCCCGCTCAGACTCGTTAGTGCCATTAGTGTCTGCAACCTTACCATCCTTGTGAGCTAAGGTTGGGGGGTTTGGGGGAGCCTATAGGTTTATCTGCCGAGTCATCAGCAGCCACTGCCTGGCCTTCCCTAGTCTTAGCTTGGGTGGAGAGGAGGCTTGGGCGCTGATCATATAATATGGTCAGTCTCTAGGGCATTGTCCTGATTGCTAGGACAATGTCACTGTCCCTTGCCTCTGCCATTCATGAGCGACCTTTAAACCTTTAAAACACACAAAAAGGTGATATCCTCTCTAGACAGTATCAGTACTTGGTCATTTAAGGCATTTTTTAAACCACCGTCCCTACATTCTTTGACAATCTCTTCCTGAAGAATGACTGCAAGAGGAAACAGTCACAGTATGGCAGTTCAGTCACCAATAGGATTCTTCCCGGATCAAAAATGGCTCAGACACAACTGACAAGACATCCTCATCATTCAGGAACAACATAGGTATGAAAGGAGGACCTCCAAATACCTTGACATTTGGACAGGTGCATGTGAGCAACAGGCATCTACCGACGTCCAGGCCGAGTTTTTGAATCTACCGGGTTGAATCACGGCAGAAGGTACAGTCAGTATTCAAGGTAACTTCACCGTTATTCGAGACAGGTGAGCGCTATCAAGGAAACGTTAGTGATTACTGGTGTTTTCCTTATGTTCATATTATGCTACTGTACCTGAGCCGTCAAAAAGAGTTAGATATATATGCATACACACATAAACAGATTCAATCCTTCTCCCTCTTTCCTAACCACAACTTGCTGGTTCGGCAATTTGTGGGAGTGTGGTTTCCAAGTGTACCTCTCCGGGTGACCCCTCACACCAGGGTATGACGACTCCCTCTCCCCACAGAGCGTGACAGGAAATATATATATATATATATATATACATATATATATATATATATATATAAATGTATATACATATAAACATATATATATTTTAATGTATATACATATAAACATATATATATATATATATATAAATATATATATACATATATATAAATGTATATACATATAAACATATATATATATATATATATATCTATCAATATATATATATATATACCAATATGTGTATATATATTTACAAATACAGTATATATATATATATATATACCAATATGTGTCTATATATTTACAAATACAGTATATATATATATATATATATGTGTGTGTGTGTGTGTGTGTGTTTGAGTATCCAGACTGTTGCTCTTTACTATATAGGGGAGATCTATAGAATCTATTTATCACAGCACGAGTATGCATGATATTTTGTGTGGATTTTAGAAGGATGAGGAAGTGATTTGCATCTTACGCTGTTGTATATGCAAATGTCTTCACAAACCTGTATTTCCTTTCGATTTTATCCTTGCTTTTTATGGAACAGTTAAGTTCACGATTTAAATCTTAATAAGGAAATATCAGTCTCATAAAAATGTCGCTCCCGTTTACACAAATAATCAATCTGAAGTTTGGAAACACTTCGCCTATCCACAGATTAAAAGCTAAAACAATCATTTAAAGGTTTAAAAGGCGCTCATGAATGACAGAGGTAAGGGACAGGGACATTGCCCTATCAAGCAGGATAATGCCCTAGAGACTGACCATGTATCGTATGATCAGCACTCAAGTCCCCCTCTCCACCCAAGCTAGGAACAGGGAGGGCCAGGCAATGGCTGCTGATGACTCAACAGATAGACCTACAGGCTCCTCCAAGGCCCCACAGCCTTAGCTCACAAGGATGGTAAGGTTGCAGACACAAATGGCACTAACGAGACTGAGATGGACTCGAACAATCCCCGACTGGCCAACACCAGACAGAGACGTTACCAATCAGGCCACAAGAACCCTAAAATATTATAGTAATATTATGTACATTAATGAACTAAGCTAGGAATATCCCCGTGTAGTCTTTTTCCCACATAAAAAAAAAAAAAAAAAAAAAACATCATGAGAATTTTCTAAAAAAGTCCCAGTCATTTTCCTTAAATCCAAGGATCTTCGTTACAGCACTATAATTCTTCCTTAATTGCAAAGCGGGCAGCCAGTGTACACATGAAAGCACCTGCCACGGAAACCCAGTGTACTTGTCACTGCACTGCATGTGGCAAACTTTAGACCCGAAAGTAGTTTGTTTTTAGCAGGTGCGGTTTCTACTTTTTTGTGAGTTGATGCTGAAAACAGGTTTCTCTTGGTACTGTTGAGTACTAGAGATTAGTGACTTTATGATTATAATGACTAATTGCCTCGGCATTAAAAGTAGGGATTAAACGTCACCATCAATTTGATGATATATAAAATAGACATGCCTCGAAGTATAGTCGATTTTCTCGACGGTAGGAAAAACACCCATCAGAGGGAGCCAGGACACCATCAATTTGATGATATATAAAATAGACATGCCTCGAAGTATAGTCGATTTTCTCGACGGTAGAAAAAACACCCACCAGAGGGAGCCAGGACACCATCAATTTGATGATATATAAAATAGACATGCCTCGAAGTATAGTCGATTTTCTCGACGGTGGAAAAAACACCCACCAGAGGAAGCCAGGGGACACCCATTAAAAGCACATATGACAGAGAACCCAAACTGACTTCCTCGTCACTTTGTTGTCTAATGGAGCCCACAGCTGGGAGATATCAGTGGACCCTACCGAAAATCATTAGCAATATTAGAGAGAATGCTGATAGCCGGAAGACATAAAAAAAGATAAAAAGTTACTCAGCTGTTGCTAAGAGATATCGCTTTGAAGATCTTGGACAGCAAGGTTAGCCGAAAGAGTGAGGTGGCTTTAGACGTTAGCTTGAGCGCCTCAAAAAAAAAAAAAAAAAAAAAAAAAAAAAAAAAAAAAATCCGTATTCATATGTCGTGCATTGGTTGATGATCTTGAGTTGTTTGGTACAAATTGGTTACGTGATTCAAGAGGTCGTCAAACACACTTCGGATATTCAAGAAAGTTGTTGTATGATTGACTACCGACATTTCCATAACTTGTTTCCCACAGCTAAAATGATTCTCGGAGTTATTGAATATAACTTTATTTCTTGTTACGAAAAACGATAGAGTCAGATTTGACTATAGGTTGTAGAAATGCGGGAAAGACATTTGTGAAGTGGGAACTATATTTTCTTGCATTGAATATTTTCTTAAGAGGGTTAATTAATTTGTCTTTATGCTATTATGTACTACTGTATACACAAGATGAAAGTGGGAACGGAATTTTAGTGTAGCAAATATTTATTGAGACTGGAGGCCTAAACACAATTTCTTCCAGAGGGAAAAGGCCTTTGATAATATACATATATACATAAACACACACACAAACACACACACACATATATATATATATACACATATATATATATATACATATACAGTATATATATATATATATATTATACATATACATATACAGTATATATATATATATATATATATACATATATATATATATATATATTAAAACTTTCTTATCAGAATTAAAAAGATAAATTGAAAACAAAAGTGATGAACACTACTCAGATAGTAGGAAGCGGCAGAACATATCATGATAACCATCACCTAGGCTTCCGGTAAGGAAGTCATTCATAAGAGGATGGAGTTGACAATGGCATTTATGATAAGTATCATATTCTCCTATTTATCTTTCAAATTACCTTCACTGACAGCTTAACTTTAGTAAATGTTTGGAATCCAAACAAATTTTTAATATTTTTAATATCTTTATAAAATTTTGTGAAGAATGGTAGGGAAGCAAAGGGTTTTATGCTATATATATATATATATATATATGTATATATATTATATAAAATATATATGTATAAATGAATCTTTAATTTCTTACTATTTTCCTAAAATTTTGCCTATAAGTATATAGTAGCTATATGAATACGCACATGAACACACACACGCATGTGTATGTGTGTATATATATATATATATATATAACATATATATATATATATATATGTGTGTGTGTGTATATATATATCATATATAATAAAAACCCATAGAACTCTAAATATTTTATGTTCACCGTTAAGGAAATAAACTATGATTTCCAGGACACCAGCTACTTTAATAAACATGGTCATCCAACCCTAACGACCTCTTAATCTCATTAATGATCCTCTTAATGTCACTAACGACCCCTTAATGTCTCTGTGACCTTGAACGCAGATACTTTAAGGCTTCACGGGAGGCGGATGTCTTCAAGAAAAAATGAGTTATCAAAATTCCTTTTCATTCATTTATCTAATAAATGAATGATAAGGAAGAAAGAGAAAAAGTAATCTTTCGATAAGATATTTTTATTTTATAGTGTAGTGATACTAGTGTATGCGGTCCGTCAAAAGTGATGGGTTAATATCTAGATTGATATACACGAACATGTATATGCAGTCGCCTCTCACCAAGGTATGACTACTACCTCTCTCCCATACATGAGAGGAGCTTAGCGAGACCGAAAAGAATATATATATATATATATATACAGAGAGAGAGAGAGAGAGAGAGAGAGAGAGACACACACACACATACACACACATATATATATATATATATGTATATATATATATATATATAGCGAGAGAGAGAGAGAGAGAGAGAGAGAGAGAGGGGGGGGAGAGACTTGCTCTTTATTTTATAGGGTAGATGTCCCTAGGCTGGGTGGAGGAGAGGCACTACACAAAGTCAGAAATAATTGAAAGAAAGATAATTGTCTAAATAAAGTACGAAATGCAAAGTATGAGAAATAACCAATGATTTAATAAAAACTATCAGGAAGTTTCCATTTAAGCAATTCACACGATTAAACAAAAACATCAAAGAAATATATGCAAATGAAAAAAATAAACAAATTAATCAAGACTTCATGAAAAGTGACAAGGACAGAAAAAAATAAAAAGTTTCCAATTAAAAACCGGAGTTGTGACATGACATTTATGGTTAACAGCGTTGAAGACTTAAAATCGAAGAACAAACAAACATGGCCGAATTGAAAACATGAATGGAGGCGAATTATGACTCAACCTGAGTGATTAATCAAGGAAGAATTTTTCATATAGATATCTGGAAATGACAAATAACTCTCGAGTCTTCCGCCAACTGTAATCTGTTGACAGCAGTCATCGACAGCTTAGAAAAAACAGAACGAAATTAATGAGGAACAGAAGTTTGTGCTGACGTCTTGTTTCGCCCCTTGATGAGATCCCTTTTCATCACCATAAATCGTGATGAGAGAGAGAGAGAGAGAGAGAGAGAGAGAGAGAGAGAGTCATTACATTTATTGCATTAATTTCGATTTATAGAGAGAGAACTTTATTACATTAACTTAGAGAGAGAGAGAGAGAGAGAGAGAGAGAGAGAGAGAAATTGGATAATAATGGTAAATTATACATAAGGGAATTAGATTAAAGGCATATACATATGTCTAAACATATACAATGTCAGTAAATAATGTATATACAGTATACATATATGTATGTATATGTATATATATATATATATATATATTATATATATATATATATTATATATATTTTTATATATATATATATATATATATATATATTTAATATCCACAGGCAATTTATACACAGGTAGAGATATATATACAAGTTTATACTGTGTGTATATATATATATATATATATACAGTACATACTGTATGAGAGAGAGAGAGAGAGAGAGAGAGAGAGAGAGAACCAACGACGCCAAAACATGTGTTTCTGCTATTCCATCTTGTCGAACGCATCTATGACAAGACCCAACAGCTGATTTATCGTTTCGCTAAAGATGGTCTCTAAGATTTCTTATCTCCACTTCTCGCTATTTTTATCTTTTCTTTTTCTCTGGACGTTCTTATCGGAGGGCCGTCTAACGAACTGCACCAGACTGTCAAGGAGATAATAGTCTGATTTATTGTCAGGATGCGATATCTCAGTGTGCTAATGATAATGATGAAAGTGATGATGATTCTGTTGATTTCTAATTAGTCAGTTATTCACAATTCAACATTTGCCAAAAGCCGATACAAACACATTTTTTTTTCTCTATTTTGGCTTTTATCTCGACAGGTTTTCGTGAATTGCATAGTCATTTTGAACGTTAGGTGTTATTCTTCCTTATAGAAATTTTCTTAAACTAAATTCAAACAAAATGGATTACATTTATAATACATCTAGCAGTAGCAATTTCGCAGCCGCTCACTTTCCTCTGCGAAAATATTTCCTTGGGCAAAAAAAAAAAAAGAAAAAAAAAAATCTTCCTTATTGAAATTTTCTTAAAATAAATTCAAACAAAATAGATTACATTTATACTACATCTAGCAGTATCAGTTTTGCAGCCGGTCACTTTTCTCTGGGAAAATATTTCCCTTGGCCAAAAAAAAAAAAAAAAAAAAAAAAAAAGGAAGGAGAAGATACCCATATCATTTAGGTTTTATCATCTAAACCGTTTACGAAATGGTATAAGAAACCCAGCTAAACATTACCATTTGCAACACAGAGAACTAAAAAAAGGTAAAGAAATACAGAATAATAAGAAAGAAAGAAAAGAAAAGGAAGAAGATACCCATATCATTTAGGTTTTATCATGTAAACCGTTTACGAAATGGTATAAGAAAACCCAGCTAAACATTACCATTTGCAACACAGTGAACTAAAAAAAAAAAAAAATACAGAATAACTTAAGAACGTTTATTCCCGCATGGATAATGCGGTTCGCGTGTGAACTGAAGAAAATACCACCCACCAGACCGATGTGTTAATGCCACCCTTTTGCATACAAGATTACCTCCCCAACTAAGGTAAATATGAACCTTTTTATACACGGCATCAGACTCCTTCACAATGGGCTTTTGATAGAACTCACGCAATGTCCGCTCACTCCCGCTCCAGTTTTATTCCCCCGTCTTTAGTGTTACTTAACCCTTTCACCCCCAAAGGACGTACCGGTACGTTCTTGCAAAACACTGTTCATTACATGTTTTTACATATTTTTGATCATTTTATGAGAAACTTCAGGCATTTTCCAAAAGAATGAGACCAACCTGACCTCTCTAGGACAAAAATTAAGCCTGTTAGAGCAATTTGAAAAAAAAAAATATATAGCAAAATGTGCTTGAAATTTAACCTTATGGTGAGGGAAAAAGGGTTAATAGAATCAGCTTATTTGCTATCAGGGCAGTGTTTAGGCACCCTGTGCCATACGCGTAGGTCAATTAGAGGTGATAATGCCCTTCGTAGGGTAATTAGGTTCAGTGAAGAGGACAAGTATCACGAGACTTTTAGCTTAGGAGTAAAGGGGTGGACCACACACAAGCCAGAGGTTCTTGGGGAATAAAGCTTCCTTATCAGATAGGGAGGATCTGGTGGGGATGAAGGGTATCCCTACTGACACCCTTATTACTGGAATTAGCATCTCTCTCTCTCTCTCTCTCTCTCTCTCTCTTATTGAGAAGTAATAACACGTATGATCAATTTTGAAGGAGAGAAAGTCTGTTAGAGGAGACAGGGACGCTCTGTAATAATAGTTGATCTCTCTCTCTCTCTCTCTCTCTCTCTCTCTCTCTCTCTCTCTATTGAGAAGTAATAACACGCATGATCTATTTTGAAGGAGTGAAAGTCTGTTAGAGGAGACAGGGACGCTCTGTAATAATAGTTGATCTCTCTCTCTCTCTCTCTCTCTCTCTCTCTCTCATTGAGAAGTAATAACACGTATGATCAATTTTGAAGGAGAGAAAGTCTGTTAAAGGAGACAGTGACGCTCTGTAATGATAGTTGATCTCTCTCTCTCTCTCTCTCTCTCTCTCTCTCTCTCTCTCTCATTGAGAAGTAATAACACGTATGACCTATTTTGAAGGAGAGAAAGTCTGTCAGAGACAGGGGATCTGTGTAGAAATTGTTGATAAAATAGTGTTAAAAGTGACAATTTCTTATGAATGAAAGCACAAAAACAAAACATATATCTACATTATTTCCTTTGAATAGATTAATTTCGTCTGTTCATTAATGTTAATCTCACACTCATCGAATTTCAACTCACTTCGCAACCGTCACCTCATACTAATTTAGACCAATAAGCGTATAATAAGCCCGAAATAACGATTCAAACCCGTGATAATCTCCTCATTTATGACCATACGAGATTCTTTAACTTTGTCCTTATTCGATTTTATTCCCAAAGTCAATTACCCAATTAACCTTGGAGGATATTTCGTAACGATGCCCTACTCTATGGCTGTTACTTGTGACACCAAATTCGCTGGTTATAACTGAAGTCTCTCAAGTGTCGAATATAAGCACGACTACTTGAGTTGTTGTTGTTGTTGTAATAATAATAATAATAATAATAATAATAATAATAATAATAATTATTATTATTATTATCCTCATTATCATTATTAATATTATCCTTATTATTAATTTTATTAAATTCATCATTATTATTATTAGCTCAGCTACAACCCTAGTTGGAAAAGCAGTATGCTATAAATGCCCAAGGGCTCCAGTAGGGAAAATAGACCAGTGAAGAAATTAAATAATTAACTAAATAGGAAATAAATAAACTAAAAGAGAAGTAGTGATCAAATAAAATTATATATTGGAAGAACGGTAACAATATTAAAATAAATCTTTCCTAAATAGACTATAAAAAGAGACTGACAATAATAATAACGTGAGTCCTTAAAGAAAACAGTTCAGTGATTAAAAGAAACTAGAAGAAAAAGATGAATTATTGCAGAACAATAAGGAAAAAAATATAACGTAAAACTTATTAACAACGTTAGAAAATACGTAAAGCTTTGATAAGGAACCTACATCTTCAAGGTATGTATAAAGGATATTATGCGATAATCAAATGACTGCCTAAGTATTTTTTCATAAATGTTTAAGCAGGAATCTAAATCATCTTCTTCTAGGGTGCGATTATAACAAATACAATGGCTGACATGTTTTCTTGTAGGAGAGAGAGAGAGAGAGAGAGAGAGAGAGAGAGAGAGAAAATCACATTCTCTCCTCGCTCTTCACGCTAATTTTACCTCTCATAGAACACGGCTCATTCTACCCTCATTTTCAATCCCACCTCGAATTCTTTTAAACTTGATAACCGTACTTAATTATTTCGCCTAATTTTGCGTCATTCCGTAACTCAAAACTCCGCCAACAACGGATACTTAGCGAGAAATAAACGTCAATGCAGAATAACCGTAGACCGTAAAGTTCTCTAAGATGACACCGTAATCTCTCTCTCTCTCTCTCTCTCTCTCTCTCTCTCTCTCTCCTTGCAAATTGGACAAAAAATATTTCTGCTTCAGCGCGAAATATAGGCTCTCTCTCTCTCTCTCTCTCTCTCTCTCTCTCTCTCCTTGCAAATTGGACAAAAAATATTTCTGCTTCAGCGCGAAATATAGGTTCTCTCTCTCTCTCTCTCTCTCTCTCTCTCCGCGCCTTGAAAATTAGACAAACATATTTCTGCTTCAGCGCGAAATATAGGTTCTCTCTCTCTCTCTCTCTCTCTCTCTCTCTCTCTCTCTTCTTGCAAATTGGACAAAAAATATTTCTGCTTCAGCGCGAAATATAGGTTCTCTCTCTCTCTCTCTCTCTCTCTCTCTCGCCTTGCAAATTAGACAAAAAAATATTTCTGCTTCAGCGCGAAATATAGGTTCTCTCTCTCTCTCTCTCTCTCTCTCTCTCTCTCTCTCCTTGCAAATTAGACAAAAAAATATTTCTGCTTCAGCGCGAAATATAGGTTCTCTCTCTCTCTCTCTCTCTCTCTCTGCGCCTTGCAAATTAGAGAAAAAATATTTCTGCTTCAGCGCGAAATATAGGTTCTCTCTCTCTCTCTCTCTCTCTCTCTCTCTCTTGCAAATTAGACAAAAAAATATTTCTGCTTCAGCGCGAAATATAGGTTCTCTCTCTCTCTCTCTCTCTCTCTCTCTCTCGCCTTGCAAATTAGAGAAAAAATATTTCTGCTTCAGCGCGAAATATAGGTTCTCTCTCTCTCTCTCGCCTTGCAAATTAGACAAAAAATATTTCTGCTTCAGCGTGAAATATAGGTAATGGAAAAAATATATCCTTTGGCTAGACTCAAGTGAAAGTATATACGCAATGCTGATTACAGATGTAAGACCGTTATTGTGGGGCACTAAACTTATAAAGAGGAGTCAATAATACTCTCTTCCAGATCTATGAAAAAAAAAAAAAAAAAAAAAAAAAAAAAAAAAAAAAAAAAAAACATCAGTTAGGTTCACTGGGTTTGGATTTTAACTATCGTTAGATTTTTGTGGAGAGTATGAAAACTACACATTTTTGGAAATCTTATAAGCAAAAAAACTCGTAAAATACAAAATACAAAATATTTTCTTTTCTAAATTTGATATTTTAGCACACTGTTAAAGTTAAAAGTTGTCTGGTTTCAGTTTCAGTTTCATCAGAATAGATACTCACCAGAACGTCAGCCGGGCATACCCAACCCCACCCCTGTATTGCCCAACCACAGCAGTGGCCTCCCCAGTAAACAGCTTAAACTCACGGTCCTGGGCGGGGATCGATCAGCTGCCATGCGAATGCTAGGCGAACGCGTTACCACTGTACTAGCCAGGAGGCTAGGAACTTTAAAAAAAAAAATTGCAACGTTCTTATGACGTTTATGGCTTTATGAATTTGAGCAACAAGTCCCTACTTTGGTGGGGGGCGAGGCCATTTGGCGCTTAGGTGTAGCTGAGGTCAAGATGCGCTATGAAGTAAAAGGCGAAAGATATTGGGGAGCAAGACTGAAGGAAAGAAGAGAAAACAAAGGTCTAGTATTGTGGTGGTCTGATGGTAGGGTCCTTGCCTGGTGATTGCCAGACTGGAGTTCGAGTCCCGCTCAAACTCGTTAGTTCCTTTGGTCGCTGCAACCTCACCATTCTTCTGATCGAAGGATGGGGGGTTTGGGGGAGCCTGTAGGTCTATCTTCTGAGTCATCAGCAGCCACTGCCTGACCCTCCTTGGTCCTAGCTTGGGTGGAGAGGGGGCTTGGGCGCTGTTCATATGTATATATGATCAGTCTCTAGGGCATTGTCCTGCTTGATAGGGCAATGTCACTGTCCCTTTCCTCTGCCATTCATGAGCAGCTTTTAAACCTTTAAGTGAGTGTAGCTTAGGGGTCAAGGGTCGCTAAAAAGTAATTTCTACAGTGTCCCGCGTGAGGTACACTGGCAGCACAAGCATGAAGGTTTTTGCTAAGTACTGTGATCAAAGAGGGAACAAAAATGATTTGCCATTTATTTTGAGGCATCTACATTTCGTAAGGTGGAGGGAAGAAACATTATACTAAGTGGGAGCTTACCAAAACCAAAAATCAAAGTTGCAAAATTATTTTGGACGATAATACTTTTTCCAAGATTGATTATCATTTACTTGGTAACAAACTTGGTAACAACTGATTGAGATGTTATTAAATTAAATTTCCACATACATAGGTAATACTCTGTGTTAACCAAGAAAATAAAAGCAAAAATTTTCATTATATATGACAGACTTTTTTATATTTCGTATTCTACAATACTACAAAATCTAGTTTCGTTATCTCTATTAGTTTGTTTGTGTCGGATATTCTCACTACTGTCAATTTGAGAAATATATAAGAAATATATCTTAAAATTCGAATATAAACGAGAGTATTGAAACGGAATTCAGCGTAATTTCTATGAACCAAGTAGAACAACCGTGACCAATCCAATGCTACGTTACATAAGAGAAACCGAAATGTTACGTCCTTCCATGTAAGTTTCCAATGGTTGTCGAGATATCGCTGTTTGACGAGTCATTGGGGAATTGTAGATTTGCAACAGACCCGAATAATTGGGGAGCGCCCAGAGGGTTGAAAGGTAAAGGGTCTTTATCAAACGAGAAGTCTCTATCTTCCACAAACACCGTTCATGTTTATTCATTCTTTTTTTATGGAGGGCCACGAATGGCTGCTAATCGCTGACTTTTATCCCTTTCGCCTTTTCGAGGCCGTTTGGCTAATTGAATTTGCTGGCCTGCAAGAAGTTTTTTTCAACTTTATACGTTGATTTAAAGGATCGTCTAGCTTACCTATTTCTGAAGGGAGAAAAATCAGTGCTAAATGCAGATCAAAGTTTTAAAAAACTATGTTTTCCTTATTGCTACTATACGTAAAACAAGAAGTTTTTTTTCAGTTTTATACATTGATTTAAAGGATCGTCTAGCTTACCTACTTCTGAAGAAAGAAAAGTCAGTGCTTAATACAGATAAACGTGAAAAAACCAGGTTTTCCATATTGCTACTATACGTAAAAATCTGTTCATCTTTCAAACGTGGTGAAAAAAACTAGGTTTTCCATATTGCTACTATACGTAAAAATCTGTTCATTTTTCAAACGTGGTGAAAAAACTAGGTTTTCCATATTGCTACTATACGTAAAAATTCTGTTCATCTTTCAAACGTGGTGAAAAAAAAACTAGGTTTTCCATATTGCTACTATACGTAAAAATCTGTTCATCTTTCAAACGTGGTGAAAAAAACTAGGTTTTCCATATTGCTACTATACGTAAAAAATCTGTTCATCTTTCAAACGTGGTGAAAAAAACTAGGTTTTCCATATTGCTACTATACGTAAAAAATCTGCTCATCTTTCAAACGTGGTGAAAAAAACTAGGTTTTCCATATTGCTACTGTACGTAAAAATCTGTTCATCTTTCAAACGTGGTGAAAAAAACTAGGTTTTCCATATTGCTACTATACGTAAAAAATCTGTTCATCTTTCAAACGTGGTGAAAAAAACTAGGTTTTCCATATTGCTACTATACGTAAAAAATCTGCTCATCTTTCAAACGTGGTGAAAAAAACTAGGTTTTCCATATTGCTACTATACGTAAAAAATCTGCTCATCTTTCAAACGTGGTGAAAAAAACTAGGTTTTCCATATTGCTACTATACGTAAAAAATCTGTTCATCTTTCAAACGTGGTGAAAAAAACTAGGTTTTCCATATTGCTACTATACGTAAAAAATCTGCTCATCTTTCAAACGTGGTGAAAAAAACTAGGTTTTCCATATTGCTACTATACGTAAAAAATCTGCTCATCTTTCAAACGTGGTGAAAAAAACTAGGTTTTCCATATTGCTACTATACGTAAAAAATCTGCTCATCTTTCAAACGTGGTGAAAAAAACTAGGTTTTCCATATTGCTACTATACGTAAAAAATCTGCTCATCTTTCAAACGTGGTGAAAAAAACTAGGTTTTCCATATTGCTACTATACGTAAAAAATCTGTTCATCTTTCAAACGTGGTGAAAAAAACTAGGTTTTCCATATTGCTACTATACGTAAAAAATCTGTTCATCTTTCAAACGTGGTGAAAAAAACTAGGTTTTCCATATTGCTACTATACGTAAAAAATCTGTTCATCTTTCAAACGTGGTGAAAAAAACTAGGTTTTCCATATTGCTACTGTACGTAAAAAATCTGTTCATCTTTCAAACGTGGTGAAAAAAAAACTAGGTTTTCCATATTGCTACTGTACGTAAAAATCTGTTCATCTTTCAAACGTGGTGAAAAAAACTAGGTTTTCCATATTGCTACTATACGTAAAAAATCTGCTCATCTTTCAAACGTGGTGAAAAAAACTAGGTTTTCCATATTGCTACTATACGTAAAAAATCTGCTCATCTTTCAAACGTGGTGAAAAAAACTAGGTTTTCCATATTGCTACTATACGTAAAAAATCTGTTCATCTTTCAAACGTGGTGAAAAAAACTAGGTTTTCCATATTGCTACTATACGTAAAAAATCTGCTCATCTTTCAAACGTGGTGAAAAAAACTAGGTTTTCCATATTGCTACTATACGTAAAAAATCTGCTCATCTTTCAAACGTGGTGGAAAAAAACTAGGTTTTCCATATTGCTACTATACGTAAAAATCTGTTCATTTTCAAACGTGGTGGAAAAAAAACTAGGTTTTCCTTATTGCTACTATACGTAAAATTCTGTTCATCTTTCAAACGTGGTGAAAAAAACTAGGTTTTCCATATTGCTACTATACGTAAAAAATCTGCTCATCTTTCAAACGTGGTGAAAAAAAAAACTAGGTTTTCCATATTGCTACTATACGTAAAAAATCTGTTCATCTTTCAAACGTGGTGAAAAAAACTAGGTTTTCCTTATTGCTATTATATATAAAAAATCTGTTCATCTTTCAAACGTGGTGGTCTCATTTTCATGTGGCCCTTTTTTTCCAAAGACGTTTATAGGGGGGTACGCCTCGCTGCAAATAAAATCTCCCAAACTAAACACTGTTATATTCTCTTTGCTAAAAAGGCCATAGCAGTTTTATGGCGACGGACTATCGCAGAGTTTATCTTTGCCGGGCAGTTAAACGTCACAATTTCTTGTTTGGGAGTTACACGAAGACTCTTCACTTATTCTTCTTTATCAGCAAGTATACCATATAGAACCTTCTCCGGGTGATATAGCCATATGGCTCATCATTTCAGCTACGCCGAAAGTATTTACCCATATTAAATAGCTTATTCTTTATCAGCTGGTATACCATACAGAACCTTCTCCGGGTGATATAGCCATATGGCTCATCATTTCAGCTACGCCGAAAGTATTTACCCATATTAAATAGCTAAGGTTTGTATAGTTAGGAAAAATACAAATTACAGTACCTACGAATTCGTCATATTTATATGATTCCTGGTTGCTGCGGACGGGGCGGTATATATATATATATATATATATATCATGATAGACAGATAAATAGATAGACATGTGTGTGCGAGTTTGTGTGGTATAACTGAAGTAGCAACTTTTCAAATCCTCTCTGTTTCTCTCTCTAAAACTCAAAATCTTTGATTTATGAGCAAAAGACTTACGCAACACTTTGGAAGGATGACCGTAACGGACCGTACAAAGACAGCCAAAAGGAACTTATAAAGGGCCCGGTCTTCAACTAATATGTCTTAATACAAGGAAGTGTTCTTTACAAATGAACCCCTGGACAAAAGATAACTGGAGATGCATGCATGGGGGAATCCGATTAGACTGGGAAAGAGAGTGGCTTTGAATAACCCCCTCTTTGTCCCGAGTCAGGCGGATTAGCCAGATGTATTATAAAGCATTTACGTGTTATATCGTTTAATCCTTTGACTATGGAAGTCCGTCTTAGGTCTTAAGCGCTTCGCAGAATATGAGATTTCTCCGCGTTGCGGCCTAATAGGATTTGCAAACAGTCATTCTATGGTCGCTGGATATTACATTCTTCCTGAAGATTAAAAGACGTCTTTAGTAACAACAGTAATTTTACGGATAGAGATTTTAGAGTGATATTTATTATTCTTATTGCTCTCATATGTCTTTTTATGTCTCTTCTGAATAGGACAAGATAATAATTTCGAGCGCTGGCGTTTTTTTTTTAGAAAGGCATTAAGTATGCTGGTTATCAAACCCGAAGAAAACATACACGAGATTAACTTCTATAATATCATTATTGGACTAAAGTGTTCAACGAAATTGTGGTCATCGTTGTTTTATGTAAAAGGGAAAAGAAGTAGTAAAGGTATTAGTTTCTTTGGTCGCTGCAACCTCACCATCCTTGTGAGCTAAGGATGGGGGGTTTGGGGAAGCCTATAGGTCTATCTGCTGAGTCATCAGCAGCCATTGCCTGGCCCTCCTTAGTTCTAGCTTGGGTGGAGAGGGGGCTTGGGCGCTGATCATATGCAGTATGGGCAGTCTCTAGGGCATTGTCCAGCTTAATATGGCAGTGACACTGTCATTTGCCTCTGCCATGCATGAGCAGCCTTTAAACCTTCAAGTCTGGACAACCACCAACTATAGACCAAGGTCCATAGATAATGTAGAATTAATCGCTGGACTTTAAGCAAGACGATCCATTTCACACGAAGATTAAGGCAACTGTGGATGTTAGCTGCCGCTACGCTTTCTCCTAATTCCAGGTAATCTCATCGGTCCTCCAGTTTTACGACCGAGACGATTTCGAAGACTTGAATGACGTACCCAAGGTCTATAGACCTTAGACGTACCAGTAAGGAATAGTTAAAACGGGTAATGAAGACATCAGAGAAGGTGGAATTGCGTTTCCTGGAATACTGACGACGGCTTTCGTTGTATTGCCCAAGTTGACAGTATACAGCGCCTCTCCTTTGGTTTTCCATGATGACGCAAGCCTCCTCTTCTTTGTTTTAGCGGCTACACTCCATTTCTTCCGTCACTGATTGATTGAGTATGGACTGGATTGGATTTGTCAATTTCTGATATTCGTCCGGCCCTCGGGCCTGGAAGACAATTCAGCGTCCAGGTACAACTCCCCCCCCCCCTGGATCATGTTGTAATAATTGAACGTTAATTTGGATGGAAGGAAACGGACGCTAAGTATAATTCGATTAATTATGCTACAATGTCATATCAATGAATTTGACTTATCTCTTATTGTTTATATTTTTCCCACTTCTTTACTTTTAGTGAAGTTTATATGAAACGGATATCAAATATCCATACAATGACAATAATGTATCCTAAATTCCACATCTAAGTCCGTTTCTGTTATTCTGTTTGTTTGCTTTATGACCGATGTCAGGCACAAATACTGAGTGCTATTCTGTAAAATCCTAAAAACAGCGTTACTTTTCCGTTTTTATTTAAATAATAATTTTGTTGTGTACGCAGACCCGTGACGAATAACAAGAAATCGACTTTCCGTTTCGGTGAATATACGATTTATATTTCAGACGACTCAAAGTTCTTTACGCGTAACTATTATTGGAAAGCTTAGATTATTATATTTAATGATAATAATAATAATAATAATAATAATAATAATAATAATAATTATAATAATAATAATAATAATCTTTATTTCAGCAAAAGCCATATACAGAGTTACAATAAGGGTACAGTGATCTTACACTTTTGACATCGGTAAAAAAAAAAGAAAAAAAAAATGATATATGCAATAATATCAGTGATATATTATAAACATCAATTAGCAGGTTGACCACAGAGTTCTAAGGTCTGGATAACAAAGTCACAATAGAATTATTTCAAATACTGCATCATATTCTTTCGCTTGTAAACGAACTAATTAATGTAGTTGCTCTTCATTCATAATCATTAGTTTATATTTATATCTTCATTAATAGACCCCTTGTATTTCATTTGTCAAGTAACTTGAAATTTCCATTTGTTTATTCATTTATTCAAGTTTAAATATTTTATCTCGTGTTCATCTACTAATTGCCTTTGCTCATTTAATCATCATTGCATTTGGTGTTATCTAATGAACTAACATACACTTAATTTCAAATAGATAAATCGCACCAAGCTTCTCCATATTCAGTTCTTTAAAGCATAAAATCATACATACAATATACTCTACACGCATTAAAGCTACTTTCCTCCAATAGAAAAAATACCAAACGATTGACAGTCCCTTGTAACTACATAGTTACTTACAGCAACTGACAGGATGTGCTCCCTTATCTGACCAAATCTTAATTCGATTTTCTCTCGTGGAAGAGACCGATGGAGCTTGCCATGCCCGCAAAAGGCTTGGGCCTGGAACCCATAGATTTGGGACTGGACAGGAAGGTTAATTCAACGTTTATAACCTCCAGCAGGAGATAAAAGCAGGAGAGACAGGACTGGACAGGAAGGTTAATTCAACGTTTATAACCTCCAGCAGGAGATAAAAGCAGGAGAGACAGGACTGGACAGGAAGGTTATTTCAACGTTTATAACCTCCAGCAGGAGATAAAAGCAGGAGAAGCAGGACTAGACAAGAAGGTTAATTCAACGTTTATAACCTCCAGCAGGAGATAAAAGCAGGAGAAGCAGGACTAGACAAGAAGGTTAATTCAACGTTTATAACCTCCAGCAGGAGATAAAAGCAGGAGAGACAGGACTGGACAGGAAGGTTAATTCAACGTTTATAACCTCCAGCAGGAGATAAAAGCAGGAGAGACAGGACTGGACAGGAAGGTTAATTCAACGTTTATAACCTCCAGCAGGAGATAAAAGCAGGAGAGACAGGACTGGACAGGAAGGTTATTTCAACGTTTATAACCTCCAGCAGGAGATAAAAGCAGGAGAGACAGGACTGGACAGGAAGGTTAATTCAACGTTTATAACCTCCAGCAGGAGATAAAAGCAGGAGAAGCAGGGCTATCGAGCGCCATATTGTCCTCGACGGCCTTCTGTTCTTTAACCACAATTTATCGTAAAAACCCATCGATCATTTTAGAGCCTCCAGTTCTTCCGGTTACACCTGAGGAGTTTTATCGTCTCTAATCGAATGTTT
Organism: Palaemon carinicauda; assembly: GCF_036898095.1. Classification (NCBI taxonomy): domain Eukaryota; kingdom Metazoa; phylum Arthropoda; class Malacostraca; order Decapoda; family Palaemonidae; genus Palaemon; species Palaemon carinicauda. Next base: position 63,536,918 of record NC_090750.1, on the reverse strand, counting down.
TGATCTTATTGCCTTTCTTAGACAACAGCTGATCTCATCTCTATGAAGGTTTTAAAAGGTGTTCTGAGGGAAACTTGTGACGGGCCGAGAGAGGGTTGTGAACTCAAAGGCAGGATGCAAACAACTGAGTATCTTTATTAAAGAACACTCTCCTTTATATACAAAACCTCAAGGCAACAGGGCATAACATGTTCGAGAGACAGACAATGTTACAGAGCAAAACCGGAGACATGATCTTTCAGGTTCTTTTTAGTGCGAGGGAAGAGCGCAGATACAAGCATAATATATACAAAATAATTATGTACAATTGTGTGACACACGGTTGGTACAAACTGATACATGTATACTGAGGATATACAAAGAGTCGTGTTCCTATTCCTCTTAGTATTTAATTAATTCAAGAGGAAAAGAAGACAGTCTTATGATCACCCCAATCTTTAGAATACAGTCCCTCTATCTCGAGCTGGCATTTCAAAGCTAATTGACTGAATGCATAAGTTATTTGGCAATAAAATGCAATTTACACTGACGCAATTTCAAGCTAAAAAGAAATCAAATTGCTTTCGAGTAAGCTTTATTTGCAAAGCAGGCAGTATTTTAAAAGAAAAGAAATTCACCTGAAAAGAACATGACAAATATCAAAACCAGATTATAATCATAATATAGATGAACTGATAAAAGACTAATAAATGATATGGAGATTACTATTATGTTCTTTACCTTTTTAATCATATAATTTTGGTATTGTTGATTTTACCCTCATAATCTTAGAACAAAGATTTATTTTGTAATTATTTAAATGTACTTCCTTGATATCACCTACGCTAGTGGCTAGCCTAACCACAGCATAGCAATTATTCATCACACATAAATTAGACAAAATTAATACGATCCTTTTCAATTCTGGATTAAAATTACACGATAATCCCTTTAGAAACCAAACCAAACAAGCCTCAATACCTCCCGAGAAAAAAATAAAACTCAAGCTCGATCAATTATCACACATAAATTAGACAAAATTAATACGATCCTTTTCAATTCTGGATTAAAATACACGATAATCCCTTAGAAACCAAACCAAACAAGCCTCGATTCCCCCCGAGAAAAAAATAAAACTCAAGCTCGAGCTTTTCCGATTCATACAAACGATTTCTACCACCGAAAACCCCAGCAACGTTAGTCCCTCTTTTTTTTGCAGTGCTTTTGTTCATTAAACATGTGATATATGAAAGGAGTTACATGAGAGAGAGAGAGAGAGAGAGAGAGAGAGAGAGAGAGAGAGAGAGAGAGAGAGAGAGAGAGATAGGACAAAAGTAAATCTTAGGAAAAAAGGAGTAAAGAGTAAAGACGTTTCTCCACCTTTGTTCTTCAAACTTGCAAATGTGACGTGGGCCGTGAGGCGTATCTAATCGCCGATCCACTCCATCTTGTGGAAATGGATACGTGCGAAATGGGCCGTGGCCGCTGATCACAAGAGAAACGATCATCCGCGTCGCTTTTGAAAAGTACGACCGATGGCAAAACGAAATTACCGAAATGAAAAAGGGGAGAAAGGAGAATGAAATAACCTTATTTCTTTTCCTCACTAGGTTATTTTTCCCCGTTGGAGCCCTTGGGCTTATAGCATCTTAGTTTTCCAACTAGGGTTGTAGCTTAGCTAATAATAATAATAATAATAATAATAATAATAATAATAATGCAGGATATATAACCAAAGAAAAAAGATTAAAGATAGCAAGAGAAAGATATGAATATAAGAACCAGACATCTCACCTTTCTTTACATACCCACACAAGTCTACGCCGACTTTAAATTGATTGCATAATTGACACCAATAGAGACAGATGAGAGTATCCCCAAAAAGAAAGTTGGTTTTGAGGGAGGTCCCTCATTAACGAGTGTTACGGCATCATTACAGGGTCGTTAAGGTTATTTGACGGGTATAGCACAGGCGAGATATCATCTTTACGCTCATGAATTATGCAAATAAATGATTAAAGAGGTCTAAGGAATCTGTGTTGTGGCCCGCCTCGTCCATCCCTACTCAAAGTCATCTGATTAGGCTTTGTACAAAGGAGTGAAGGGGCTTTTTTGGCGTTTGTTTGTTTGTCAGAGAGAGAGAGAGAGAGAGAGAGAGAGAGAGAGAGAGAGAGAGAGAGAGAGAGAGAGAGAGTATTGGTATATGGAAATTTAGACAAGTAATTACAAAGGATGATAATAATGATAATAATTACAGGGTGCCAGTGATTAAAGGAGAGAGAGAGAGAGAGAGAGAGAGAGAGAGAGGAGAGAAGAGAGAGAGAGAGAGAGAGAGAGAGAGAGAGAGAGAGAGAGAGAGTATTGGTATATAGGAAATTTAGACAAGGAATTACAAAGGATGATAATAATGATAATAACAGGGTGCCAGCGATTAAAAGAGAGAGAGAGAGAGAGAGAGAGAGAGAGAGAGAGAGAGAGAGAGAGAGAGAGAGAGAGAGAGAGAGAGAGAGAGAGAGAGAGAGTATTGGTATAAGGAAATTTAGACAAGTAATTACAAAGGATGATAATAATGATAATAATAACAGGGTGCCAGCGATTAAAGGAGAGAGAGAGAGAGAGAGAGAGAGAGAGAGAGAGAGAGAAGAGAGAGAGAGAGAGAGAGAGAGAGAGAGAGAATATTAGGTATAAGGAAATTTAGACAAGGAATTACAAAGGATGATAATAATGATAATAACAGGGTGCCAGCGATTAAAGAGAGAGAGAGAGAGAGAGAGAGAGAGAGAGAGAGAGAGAGAGAGAGAGAGGAGAGAGAGAGAGAGAGCATTAGTCTGATGAAATTTAGGGAATTACGAAGTATGATAATAATAATAACAGAGTGCCAGCGATTAAAGGAGAGAGAGAGAGAGAGAGAGAGGAGAGAGAGAGAGAGAGAGAGAGAGAGAGAGAGAGAGAGAGAGAGAGAGAGAGAGAGAGTATTGGTATTATGAAATTTAGACGGAATTTCGAAGTATGATAGTAATGATAATAATGTGCCAGCGATTAGAGGAGAGAGAGAGAGAGAGAGAGAGAGAGAGAGAGAGAGAGAGAGAGAGAGAGAGAGAGAGAGAGAGAGAGAGAGAGTATTGAAATTATGAAATTTAGATAGGGAATTTCGAAGTATGATAGCAATGATAATAATAACAAGGTGCCAGCGATTAGAGGAGAGAGAGAGAGAGAGAGAGAGAGAGAGAGAGAGAGAGAGAGAGAGAGAGAGAGACTGTTACCGAACGTATTGCTATGATTAAATTTAGACCGTAAATTACAAAGTGTAATGATAATAATAATAACAGGGTGCCAGCGATTACAGGGAGCAGCTGTTAATTTAACACCGCAATATTAATTATTCAAAGCAAGATCTCTGAAGCGATATTGTGGAAGTGTGGCTACAGTAGTTAACAGCTTTATGGGTGTTACCTAGCCATTTTGATGTACTTAGAAAAAAAAAACTTGTTTCATGTTGAACAGGAAGGTTAATAAACACTATGTAAATTACTATCGGAACCAAATAAAGTCGTTTAATAAATTAAACTATAGTCAATTCTTTTTAATGAGGCAGATTTGCATCGACTCCCAGGGGTGCCCTTTTCGCTCGAAAAGTTTCCTGATCGCTGATTGGTTAGAATTATCTTGTCCAACCAATCAGTGATCAGGAAACATTTCCGAGCTAAAAGGGCACCCATTGCGAGTCGGTGCAAATCTGCCTCACTAAAAAGAATTGACTATAGTATCATATTCCCTTGTGAGAATAAACATAGAAAATTCTAACAGCAAAAGATTTTTTATTCTTAAGTTTTTATTCCGCTCAAATAACGCAAGTGTCACAATTTCACAAAAAAGGCGTTCACCCGTATTCTCTCTCCAGTTCCAAGTGTTTAATCTACTGTAACATTTCACTAAACACGAACTCTCAACATCCAACTCGCCAGGTGATGCTGAATTAATCTCCATCTTCCTCCCTATGTAAGGGTCGCATTGTTTACCCTCTTCACGGGGAATCGGGACTCCGGTAGGGGGTTTCGCGTATAGGTGGTAGACCCGGTAGGGAGATATTTCATCATTGCTAAACCTGAAACACAGGCGAGCTGGATGGGCCGATTCGTGCTCGAGAGACGGGCTACTGACAGCTAACTTGTACAAGTCAGAAACTTAGCTCGTTGCCAATTTTGTAGGGAAATGAGCTGTCATTACAAAACATGTGTTGATGAAGTGTTGTCTTTCCTCACTGGAAAGGAATATTTTCTAAGCGATTATTGCCAAAGTAAAAATACATTTGAAGGACTCTTCAAGATTATTAAAAAAAAGGGAAAAATAACATGGAAATGAGCTGTCATTGCAAAAACATGTGTTGATGAAGTGTTGTCTTTCCTCACTGGAAAGGAATATTTTCTAAGCGATTATTGCCAAAGTAAAAATACATTTGAAGGAATCTTCAAGATTATTAAAAAAAAAGGAAAAAAAAAAACATGGAAATGAGCTGTCATTGCAAAACATGTGTTCATAAAGTGTTGTCTTTCCTCGCTGGAAAGGAATATTTTCTAAGCGATTATTGCCAAAGTAAAAATACATTTGAAGGAATCTTCAAGATTATTAAAAAAAAAGGAAAAAAAAAACATGGAAATGAGCTGTCATTGCAAAACATGTGTTGATGAAGTGTTGTCTTTCCTCACTGGAAAGGAATATTTTCTAAGCGAATATTGCCAAAGTAAAAATACATTTGAAGGAATCTTCAAGATTATTAAAAAAAAAAAAAAATAGCATAGTAAAGTTTATTATACATAATCCTCAACAACTAACCAAAGGGATAAGGTATGATTGACAAAAACCGCAAAAACTTAAACATCAAAACGCTTTATAAAACTGCAATCCAGATGAGCTATCCAACTACACAGGAGGATATCTCACCGCTGCAATTTAATGCTTTAAATCCTTAAAAGTAACTGACAGGGAAACTTATTAACATTAATCCAAGCGAGCCCAGGTGAAGAGCCGCACTGACCGGGGATTTGAAGGATGGGAAAAGGAGCTAATAAAAGAAGAGAGAAGTGGGGAGGAGTATTCAGAAGTACATCTTCCCCGCTGTTTTGGCAGGGACTCCTACTCCGATTATGCCCATAGTTGTTTAAGAAGAAAGGATAAAATGCCCCCAGGAGTACTCGGAAGGGGATGAAAGAACCAGGAGAGACTCCGAGGAGACGTTGCCGGCTGTCGCCAGTCCTTGTCCCGTGGTGGGTCCAGAGGTCCTCGCAGGGCGTCTTCAAGCAGCCCTCGGACAACCCGGAGAGCCTGCTAACTACATTCATACCTGGTCGAGACGCATATAAACGCTACCTGCTGGGAGAAGCTACGCCGACAGCGGCCGACTACCAAGAAAGATTAATACCTTTTTTCTTTTTTTTCTACAGATCACCATGCCCACTACGGCTAAAAGCTGGGGAGGATAACCACCTTGGAGGAAACCACAAACTAATTTACTCCCAACAAACTAATTTACTCCCAGTAATAGAGCGATTCCTGTTTTTTCTTTTTGTCAGAGGATTTGTTCATTTATTGCTTGATCTAACTGGATTTCGCTTTTGTATGTGCCAACCAGATATAGTCACAGTGAATGAAATTTGCTGTAAAACAGTGTCAACAGGGAAAGGAAAAAAATCCATTGTAAGAGCGCCACCTCATACGAACAAACACATAGCCTGGTGGCTTCAACTGTAATATTATTATTATTATTATTACTATCCAAGCTACAACCCTAATTGGAAAAGCAAGATGCTATAAGCCCAGGGGCTCCAATAGGGAAAACTAGCCCAGTGAGGAAAGGAAATAAGGAAATAAATAACTGAAGGCACAATCATGTATGAGAGCTTGGGAAGAATCAGTAGCCACCACTGGCAAGTGGTAAAGCACTAGGCTGACGATTTCTGATCTTTGCTTGCACGTTCACCTAGCTACAAATGGTTACCAGCATCTGCAGGGACAACATAAAGCGTGGTGGGGGTAGCAACCCCACCCACAAAAACTGGTGTGAAAGTAGAAAATTTTATTCTTTTAGTGTCCCCAGCTCCACAGGGGAAATGTATATATATATATATATATATATATATATATATATATATATATATATATATATATATCTATATATATATACAAGAGTGTGTATGTTTATAAAAACACATACATACATGCATGCATACATACATACATACATACATATATACATATATATATATACATTTATAAATAAATATATATATATAAATATATATATTATATATATATATATATATATATATATATATATATATATATATACATTTATAAATAAATATATATATATATATATATATATATATTTATAAATAAATATATATATATAAATATATATATATATATATATATATATATATATATATATAACATTTATAAATATATATATATATACATATATATATATATATATATATATATATATATATATATACTATATATATATATATATATATAATGTACGTGCCTTTGTATGAACATAAGTAGTAATATGAGTACTCGTTTGAGAGAGCATCTTAAAATGTACATGAATAAACACTAATGGAATGTCTTGGCACTATATTGATATGAGAGTTATGTCCAAACAACACAACAACCAGAGTGAAAACGTCAATGTGATGATGTAATGACAAATGGACAAGATGTATAACAAGAACTTTATGTTTCTTCAGTGCAAACATTTAGATGTGTCTAGACAATGTAAACCCAATTAGAGGATTTTAGGATTAGAGGGGCGCTATAAATCCCTACGCCTGACAGCTGGGATAAAAAAAAAGGGCTTGGGGACATCCCAATATTTTTCCTCGTTATCATCCTCGGGTCTCGACGTTGGTAAAGAAAACATTAGAAAACATCTCCAATTATTAGTGTCTTGGAGAGACGAGAAGGGTCCGAGAGATTTTGCACGTTTTTTTTTTTTTTTTTTTTTTGAGAAGGGTCCGAGAGATTTTGCAATTTTTTTTTTTTTTTTTTTTTTAATCCAGCAGAATCAGTCGCTTGAGATGACCTCAGGTCAAGAGATTTTTTTTTTTTTTTTTGAGAAGGGTCCGAGAGATTTTGCAAGTTTTTTTTTTTTTTTTTTTTAATCCAGCAGAATCAGTCGCTTGAGATGACCTCAGGTCAAGAGATTTTTTTTTTTTTTTGAGAAGGGTCCGAGAGATTTTGCAAGTTTTTTTTTTTTTTTTTTTTTAATCCAGCAGAATCAGTCGCTTGAGATGACCTCAGGTCAAGAGATTTTTTTTTTATTTTTTTTTTTTTAATCCAGCAGAATCAGTCACTCGAGATGACTTCGGGTCAAGAGATTGTAATAAAATGCTTTGCGTGCTTGGGGAAAAACTTCTAATTTCAAAGACTTTGAAATATGTAATGTCGAAGGAAAATGCTTCGTGTCGGTATTTCTAGATAGGAATGGAAAAGCATGTTTAACGTTCTTTGCCTTACTGAAGTTTCATTAAAGTTCTTTGCCTTACTGATGTTCCATTAAAGTTCTTTGCCTTACTGAAGTTTCATTAAAGTTCTTTGCCTTACTGATGTTCCATTAAAGTTCTTTGCCTTACTGAAGTTTCGTTAAAGTTCTTTGCCTTACTGATGTTTCATTAAAGTTCTATGCCTTACTGAAGTTTCACGCTGTCTTTCGTAAAATACGATGAAAAAAAAAAATAGAAATTCTAAACAAAGTCGAACTTTCAGGTTGTATATTTGTATTAGATAAAGTCACTTTACTCCATCAAAATGTTTACCATTTTCAATGCAAGGCTTTCTGAATAATTATGATAAGTAGTCATTCCACTCATTATCCACAAGTCGAAGAACCTTACCTAATCCCACCTGAAACTCCTCTGGAATTAATCCAGGAATTCAATAGCCCATTACCTAAGTAATCTCAGGAATGATATCCCGCTTCTCTTTGTACCTTAAACATAACCTCAAATGGCACCTCTTATTATTATTATTATTATTATCATTATTATCATTATTGTTATTACTTGCTCAGCTACAACCCTAATTGGAAAAGCAGGATGCTATAAGCCCTGGGGCTACAACAGGGAAAATAGCCCAGTGAGAAAAGAAAAGAGGAATAGTAAAATATTTTAAGAGTAACATCAAGATAAATATCGCCTATATAAACTTTATAAAATTTAATAAAACAAGAGGAATATAATTTAAATACAATAGTGTGCCCGAGTGTACCCTCAAGCAAGAGAACTCTAACCCAAGACAGTGGAAGACCATGGTACAAAGGTTATGACACTAACCAAGACTAGAGAACAATGGTTTGATTTTGGAGTGTCTTTCTCCTAGAAGAGCTGCTTACCCTAGCTAAAGAGTCTCTTCTACCCTTAAGCATAATATGTCTCAGATGCGTGGGCAGCTTTTGTAATTTAAGTGTGTGTTAAGTCTAATGGCATTTCCTAACCATTTTCTCCAATTTTCTCTGGGATAGACGTGAAAACAGTATTCCATCTGGTTACGCCTTTTCCGAATGCCAAGGTGAGTATGATTTTCTTAACCAGGATTAATAGAGTACTAGCTTCCATAATAAACACCATTTAAATTCGATGAATTTTTATTCAACGAAATTTTACCAATCGTTTTAGTAATTTGGAATGTGCGCAAAAGAATGTAATAAGTGGACCTGTCATGGCTAACCTTATATCAAAGTTATTTCAACATTTAAAATCTGAGCGATATAAATGAAGCACAGAAATTCTTCTCGAATCAAAATGAAAAAAATTTGGGGATGTTAGATATCCTTCCTACACGTCAATCATCAAGTCATGGAAACGAAAAGTAGGATTTTAAATGCCCTTTCTCGTCTCATGTGGGTTTAAATAGAATATCCACCCAGCGCAAAAATAGACAAGAAACTAATGACATCATCTTTATAAAATTAAAAATTGCTTTGCCAAGCACCAGAATTATAACTCTTGCTAAAGTTATATGGCCGTCGGACCAAGGTCTTTTTCTGAATATTTCGTTTCAAACTAAAAATACTGTGGACATCTCATCCCTCTAGGGAAGGTACGTGATCGACTTATCCGAAAAAGATGATTAATTAAGCACTTCAATGCTCGAAGCTAACCTTTTTCCGTGAGGGTTATAGCTAAAGATTGAAAAACTGAGTGTTTATTGACAGTGAGTGTGTGGGGCCGTGGGCGATATGGACAGGTGTTCGTTAGCTATAGGGCTTGATCGGATCCGTCTGCTCACAACCAAACTCATTTCTTGCCCGTCTCCATACCAATCGGCCTATATATTCCAGGCCTCAGGTGTGGTCGGTACCAATACCATACGTTGCCAATTTTATGTTGTTAATTTATAGCGTCAAGGAGTCTATCAAAATATCTTTCATTTCTTGAAATGTGTTCAACTTTCAAAGGGTATCTAATATATCTTACTATATCTATTATTAGTTAAAACCCTAGTTTCATTACTGAAAGTGTAGATAAGGCATATTTTTGGCGCAGGGCTGCCAGAGCTGATTGTATGTGCTGTATGGGATTTTAAAAAGGTCGCAGCCACTGGAGGCGAAGGAAAGTCAAGTAAATAATGTTTCGAAGGCTATCCAAACCAGCGTGTGAAAAAGTGTCGTAAAAAAATATTCGCAGACTATAATTTATAGGCAAGGAAGCCTACCAAAAAGTATATAGCGAGAAAAAAATAATTTCATTATGAGAGACTTGACGGTACTGCTGCAGGAATCACTGGATAGAATAACGAAAGAAGATTGAAGCAAAGCTATAAGACATGACAGGACTTCACAACATGGAGATGCAGAGAAGGATATTGCCATATATAAATTACTCAACTCATTTGCTATTAATCTCGACTTATCCTCCGACGACAACGATGACGATCCGCCATTAAGCCAATGTTTTTTTATCAAGAATTTATTCATGTATTAATGGAAAATAATAATAAATAAATAAACAACTGTTTTTGTTTTCCTTCGAAAGATAAGTAGTGTATTAAAAGATGCTACGTACTGTATAATGCTAATATCTATGCAGCAGTACTTTATACATTAATACAAAGAATTATATGAAATATACGTAAATAATACATATATAGAAATAAATAAATAGAATAGGGAATGAAAATAAATCTAAGAAACGGCTGTAGGCTGCTTATAAGAAGCCAACCTTTTTCCAGTAATCACAAGGTCTTAAAACCAAATCTACCCCCAAAATGTTTAATCAAACTTAACTTCAGGTGTGCTTGCTTTAAGACTTGTAAGGGGAAAGTGATCGAAAGAAGAGGAATCCTCTACTAAGCATTTTGAGAAAGGACGTCACTCAACGGTCAGCTTCGATTGTAGTTTTTTTTTTTCTAATAGACATTAGAGTTAAAAAGGTTCTCCAAAACGTGAAACTAAACTGAATATAAACATACTGTTTTCGTGGTTAAGTGGTTAAGTTTCACCACATTTGTTAAGGTTTGTAATGATGATGGTTCAGACTTTTTTTTTTTAATGAAATTAAGTACTTGAAAGGTTATTGACCCTATTGCAAATCAAATGAAATAGGTCAAAAGTGACCAGTAGATCATATACACTCTAGTTTTCCTTAAGGTTTTAAGATGCTACTTTTTAAAGAAGATATAAACAAGACTTGCTATATAAAGTAACACTAAAATCACGAAAAATCACAAATTTTTAAGTAATTTGTATTTTTCCTAACATACTTACCTAAACTACTTTCTTAGGAGTTGTTGGGAAGAGTTACCAGTAACTCCTAAGAAAGTAGTTCTAGGTAAGTACTCTGTGTTGGAACAACATTCATTGTACCCTTCCCCTTTTTAAGTGCCGCTGCTGATTCAAAACAAACAATACTGTACATAATCTGCCCCAGTGGCTTTAGGGATCTCGGCTGTCACACGCCCAACGAAGGGTCACAGCCTCCGGAATTAATTAGAGGTCCCCCAAGGACCTCATTTAACTACGGGGTGATCGGTGTAATGGTAGTCGTGTGTCTTATGTTTATTTATTTATTTTTTTTTTTTTTTTATTTCTTTTTTTTTTTTTTTTTGTCTGACAGAACCTGATTCCCCTCAACTAGTTCCAATTTACGAAGGGTAGAGGCGTACTGCCTGTCTTATTATCTCACGTTCCTGTTGTTTTTATCCGCCATGGGAAGAATGTTATCTGATCTGATACGTCTGAGATATCAAAGGGTCGTTCAGTTCCCCTTTGGGTGATCACTCCTGCCTGCAGCTTTGAATTATCTGTTATAGTGGACGAGTAAATAGTGGTCTTCCCTTCATCTTACAGTTTCACGACGGTCATTTGTTATTTGTCAAAAGGAAACCGAACTATTTTTGTCCCATCAAAGTCAAAGTCGAAACTCTTTATTCCGTTTAAATGATTATGATGATCGTAATATTTCCCAGTTACAGTCGATATATTAATGATTGCCGTAATATAAAAAGCAATACCTATATAGGAATCTTTTAGAAAGCGAGTAGGAATAACATCTGTCATTATGATTATCGTAATATTTCCCAGTTACAGTCGATGTATTTATGAATACCATAATATAAAAAGCAATAAATACATGAAAATCTTTTAGAAAGTAAATAGGAATACAATTTGACAAGTATGCATTACTATCATTCAGACTCACTCAAATGTATGAGATTTCTTTTGTTTATTTTATTGGCTGGTTTATATTTTGTCTTAAGATGTTCTCTCCTCTGGTACACACAAGGATCACCTCCACCATCCACCTCCATCTAAAACAACTGGTGGAATTTACTTCTTATATACTGTAGATTAGTCTTATTTTGTTTATATCCTCTATTGACAAAATTCGACCTTATTGTTTTATGCTATTCTGTTGACTTAAATTTCTTATATGACGTCTATTGCATTTTTAATTACTATTATCATTCTTATTCAATATTATTATTATTATTATTGTTATTATTTCTTGTTTTTCGTTTCGCAAACGGAGGCTATTCAGTCCTTCCCATCCACCATTGGACAGTTCTTAACATTTAACCAAATCAAACCGTTACATAATCCTCAAGGATTTACCAAGTCGTGACCACAACCAGAACCTTATTTTTTTCTCTCTCTTTATGAACCGCAAAATACGACTCGCTTCTTCACATCATCATACTAAGTTAACTATTACGTTCCTCATTCCTACTCTCGTGCACACATGTACTTCATATACATTTTCATTACTTTTGGTATATTTGTTATTGTAGATTTATTATTATTATTATTACTTGCTAAGCTATAACCCTAGTTGGAAAAGCAGAATGCTATAAGCCCAGGGGCTTCAACAGGGAAAATAGCCCAGTGAGGAAAGGAAACAAGGAAAAATTAAATATTTTAAGAAGAGTAACAACATTAAAAAAATAGCTCCTATATAAAGCTATAAAAAACTTTAACAAAACAAGAGTAAGAGATATAAGATAGAATAGTGTGCCCGACTCAAGTGTACCCTTAAGCAAGAGAACTCTAACCTAAGACAGTGGAAGACCATGGTACAGAGGCTATAGCACTACCTAAGACTAGAGAACAATGGTTTGATTTTGGAGTGTCCTTCTCCTAGAAAAGCTGCTTACCATAGCCAAAGAGTCTTTTCTACCCTTACCAAGAGGAAAGAGGCCACTGAATAACTACAGTACAGTAACCCCTTGGGTGAAGAAGAATTGTTTGTTAATCTTTGTGTTGTCAGGCGTATGATGACAGAGGAGAATATGTAAAGAATAGGCCAGAATATTCGGTGTGTGTGTGTGGTGTGTGTGTGTGTAAGCAAATGGAAAATGAACCGTAACCAGAGAGAAGGATCCAATTTAGCCAAAAGGCCCCATATCGCTATAGCGGTAGTATCTCAACGGATGGCTGGTGCCCTGGCCAACCTACTGCCTATTTTACTTTGGAAGAGGATAGCGCCCAAGAAATCATTGTCTCTTAAGTAATTTTTTTCTTTATGAACGATCCAGCGACCAATGACTGCTTGCCATCACTAATCTACCCTTCACCTTATTTTCTGACCTATGCCTTCTCATCCTTCCTCATCTTCTCCTCCAGAAGCAAACTGAATGAATAAGTGACGTCCAGAGCAGGGTTGTCAAGTTGGCCTTTTTCGGGCAAAAAATTGGCCTTTTTTTGCTAGATACCTAAATTTGGCCTTTTTTAAACTGGTTAGCCTTAAATGCTATATTTTCGGCCTTTTTTCTACTATTAGGTTGGCCTTTTAAAACTGCAGTTCATCAGACATTGGCCTTTTCTCATTCGGGAAACCTGGCAACCCTGGTCCAGAGGCCCGAGCATGTGACATAGGGGGCACGGAGCCTGGGCGGAGTTGTCGTCTTAACAGCCCTCTCCGTCAGTTGGGTCTGGTAGACACACCCTTACTAAACACACACACGCCATAGGGCTAATCCCATGCTCAGCCAACACACGCCTACAAAATCTAAAATCCTCCACACCCTCCACTAGAATTATTTTTTCAAGTAGGCATAGGAAGGGACAGAGAGACGATCTGAACGGATGCAAACACCCTTATTATTAAAAAAAAAAAATTGAGGGACCCTATTTTCAAAAAAAGTCCTAATGGGTAGGTAGAATTATTTTTTCAAGTAGGCAGAGGAAGGGACAGAGAGACGATCTGAACGGATGCAAACACCCTTATTATTAAAGAAAAAAAATTGAGGGACCCTATTTTCGAAAAAAAAAAAAAAAAAACCTACATGTCTATCCATACATCCATCCCAGCTTATCAAGCCTTGCTGGAATGTCTAAAATGCCAATTTCTTCCCCCAGCCCCGCTCTCTCGTCCGTACATTTTAAGGGCAGTTTTTCTTAACATACACGAAAAATTACAGCTACTACGAATAATATGTTTGATAGCAGTGATAATAGAAGTACTTCAATTAGAACTACGATCCTGTTATAAAGCATCCCTATCATAATAAGGTAAAGTCTAATAAGTAAATGACAGAACGTAAGCCAAGGCAAAGGCAAATTTTATTCCATCGACCCCTTCCGGAGTATGAGAATTACAAAATTACACAAATATATCATATTTTACACAAAAACTACATTTTGAAAAGCAGGACGGGACAAGACTGGGAAGAAACAAAGCCGACCTTTCTGTTTATCAATAGAGCAACATATAAAAGTGTGACAATGAGGCCACGAAATCCAACATCTATTTTCCAAAATGTTTATATTTTCCATAGAGCAGCCATATAAAAGTGTGACAATGAGGCCACAAAATCCAACATCTATTTTCCAAAATGTTTATATTTTCCATAGAGCACCATACAAACCTGACAATGAGGCCAAGAAATCCAACGTCTATTTTCCAAAATGTTTATATTTTCCATAGAGCACCATATAAAAGTGTGACAATGAGGCCACGAAATCCAACATCTATTTTCCAAAATGTTTATATTTTCCATAGAGCACCATACAAACCTGACAATGAGGCCAAGAAATCCAACGTCTATTTTCCAAAATGTTTATATTTTCCATAGAGCACCATATAAAAGTGTGACAATGAGGCCACGAAATCCAACATCTATTTTCCAAAATGTTTATATTTTCCATAGAGCACCATATAAAAGTCTGACAATGAGGCCACAAAATCCAACATCTATTTTCCAAAATGTTTATAATATTTTCCATAGAGTACCATATAACAGTGTGACAATGAGGCCACGAAATCCAACATCTATTTTCCAAAATGTTTATAATATTTTCCATAGAGTACCATATAACAGTGTGACAATGAGGCCACGAAATCCAACATCTATTTTCCAAAATGTTTATAATATTTTCCATAGAGCACCATACAACAGTCTGACAATGAGGCCACGAAATCCAACATCTATTTTCCAAAATGTTTATAATATTTTCCATAGAGCACCATACAACAGTCTGACAATGAGGCCACGAAATCCAACATCTATTTTCCAAAATGTTTATAATATTTTCCATAGAGCACCATACAACAGTCTGACAATGAGGCCACGAAATCCAACATCTATTTTCCAAAATGTTTATAATATTTTCCATAGAGCACCATACAACAGTCTGACAATGAGGCCACGAAATCCAACATCTATTTTCCAAAATGTTTATAATATATCCCAAAGAAAAAAAAATCGGAAAAAGAAGGGGAGGAGAAGGGTTACAACGCGACAACCCCGTTTATTCCGAAGGAGGAGTAATATATCGCGAACAGTGAAGGGTTGAAGCCCTTGTGGTGGTGTAACATGGCGCCCCGCCGGGACACAGCTAGATAACATCTGACGCCGGGCTTTTGCAGAGCCCCTAGAGTCCCGGCTGCAGAGGGCTTTGCCATTCAGTGTCAGGCTTCACGTTTCAAAACATTATAGATACTCATGACACACGGCTTATCCCCAAGAAGGGATAATCCGGACAAAAAGACCGAGCTGAAAGATTTCATGATGAAATTCAAGCCAGCCAAACGTCTTCATGACATGCGCAGATTGCTCTGAAGACTTTACTGAATATAAGTCTTACCATAAAAAGAAGTTTCGAAATTTAACTGCTGATATTTTGATGATTCATCGCTGTTAAGAGGACTTGTGCTTGTTTCGTACAAAAGTCAATCAAGTCCTCTTTAAAAAAAAAAAAAAAAAAAAAAATCTTAAAAAAAAAAAATCTTAAAAAAAAAAAAAAAATTATCATGTAATCAGCCGCTAGGATGCGACAGGTCGGCAGGTTATATCCCTTGAATCTGGTAACTATTACCCAGTAGTTTAGTTAGCTTTAGGCAAGTGACCGATAGGCAGCCTAGGCCCGTTCACAGCAGGGTGTCACCCATTAATCATAACTTCGCTTGGTCTATCATTCGGACCCTCGTACTCCACCCGAAATAGATAAGTAAATAAAAAAAAACTATCACCCACATACATGCATACACAAATACAGTATACTGTACAGACACACAAAGATATATATATATATATATATATACATAAATATATATATATATATATATATATATATATATATATATATATACATATACAGTATATATATATATATATATATATATATATATATATATATATATATATATATATATATATATATATATATATATAATATTAAATGCATGTGTAGGCACACCCGTGCATGCGTAGCTTTAAGTGCTATATATATATATATATATATATATATATATATATATATATATATATATATATATATATATGTACAGTATATATATATGTATATATATATATATATATATATATATATATATATATATATATATATATATATATATACATATATGTATATATATCTATATATATATATATATATATATATGTGTGTGTCTGTGTGTGTGTCTGTACAGTATACTGTATTTGTGTGTACATGTATGTGAGTGAAAGATTTTAAATTTATGATAATAATAATAATAATAATAATAATAATAATAATAATAATGATAATAATAATAATAATAATAATAATAATAATAATAATAATGATGATGATAATAATAATAATAATAATGTCATGTTTTCTTTAAACCCCCCCCCCCCCTTATGTTTTTATTCGGTCTATCTTTTGTCTCCCTTTATCCTTGCAATATTAGCTCTCCCGTGCTACGTCAATCTTAATTTTCATTTAGCTAAATACTCTTACACACTATAAAATATATTATATACATACATATATATACACAAACACACACACACACATATATATATATATATATATATATATATATATATATATATATATATATATATATATTTTTACACATATATATTTACATATATATATATACACACACGTATATATATATATATATATATATATATATATATATATATATATATACATACTTACAATTTTTTTTTCATTATCTATTGGTTGTTCAAATTACCCTTAAATAACTCAAAATTTATAGAACAAATAATTTGTGTACATCATATTACACAGTGTACCGCAATAAATGCTGCAAAACAAATTCAATGCAAAGAATGTTCTTCCAATCTTTACATAAAAGCAAAAACAAAATTACCAGCGTCAAATTCCCTCCTAAACCGCAATAATTATAACAACACCAAAGTAAAATTAAAAGCTTATTTTCCCTGCAATGAAGAGCAGTGGCAGGCAATCCCTCAATGTTTATAGAATGCGTGTTGGAATCATCACATTCTTCTCAGACCCTCATTCTCTTCTTACTCCTTTTAAGCTAATCTTCGTAAATTGGCCGTCCATGTTGACATCCTTTAGGGTAATCAAACTGTAACTTATTACCGCGTAAGCTAATGCAATGAGAGCAGCCGGTAATTATCCTATTCAGTTACCCGCCCCTCTCCGGTGATTACTGTCGGTGGGACACCAATAATTGGCTTTGCGTCCAGTCGCCATGAATGCGATCTTGGCAGCAAGCAGCCATTAAAAGTTCGGGGAAAAAAAACTAAAGCTTTGTTGCGAGTGACTGGTGGAGGCTTGCAAAAAAAAACGAGACGCTGATATGAGTTCGTGGGCCTTGAAATGGAGTAGGAATGCAATGACTGTATTTTCATGAGGATTGAAATAGTTTAACAATAGATATATACGAAGAATAACAGAATGGGTCCTGAGATTGCAAACGAAGCAGAGGAAGGAAGAGAAGATGATGGATTGACGAACTAAGAAAATTTGCGGGGTAAAAACTGGCAAAGAAATATCATAAACAGACGCGAATGGAAGTTCATATCCTGAGGCCTTTGTCCCTGTAGTGGACTAGCTACGGCTGATGATGATACACAAAGGATGTTCGTAAATACCAATAAGGAAAAAAATGGAAATTAATGAGTTGTTGTCATCAATATATTCATGATAATAAACATTGTTTTCTCACGCGATCTAATTAATATGAATAAAATTCATTAGCGATATTTCAATCAAGCAACTTCAAACTCATATCTCTATTCGAATTTCATCCCCTGAAAGTGAATAAATTTGATCTAAACAGGTCAAGCCCGCGGGGAAGGGAGGAGAAATCTTCCGTCTCAAGAACCACTCAACATTCTCCTCTTACTCTTATTAAAATTCAGAAATAAAACTTAATTTACAGCATGAGGCAGGGAATGGGTTGCAAGAAGATTACATTGGCGATAAGAGATATCTTTCTCATCCATCATAACAAAAAAAAATGAAGAGAGAAAGATCGCTATCTCATTCAAAATCACCAAACAGTGCGTGTTTAAAATGTCTTCATTTC
>NC_090750.1:63499185-63511685 GCF_036898095.1 Palaemon carinicauda | reverse complement strand
ATGCTAGGCAAACACGTGACCACTGTACTAGCCATGCAATGCCTGCATGGTATATGCATATCATAAACGTCGCATTACTTTGATATACGGTATAATTACGAAAATTCCAAATGACTCAGATCAATGGAATAAGTCGTTAGGAATTCGAAGATAGCCCATTACAGCTTCGTGATCGGCACCACTCAAAGGCTTAGATTAAGGGACATCATTTTCCAACGAACGCCCTGCTATACATTATTGCATTACACGTCGGACCATCACAGCCAGGCATCTTGGCCTTATGGTGAACAATCTATCACATCCAAAAGGGCATCAAAGTGCAACATGGAACCCAAACCACCAACTTAAGCCTGAAGACTAAGAATGCAGCAACTGGTGGCTCCAGCTAGAAAAACAATTGAGTGACGCATTATAAAAAGCGAACCACTTGTCGCAGATAAGAGGAATGCTAGACGACAAATGGACGGTGAGCCGATAACTATAAGCATAAATAACAGCTAAAGGCAGAAGGCGCACTACGGAATATAACCAATCGGTGATTCATTCGGGTCGAAGAGCTTCCATCGATCGCCAACAGATGGGGTTTACGCAGACTGTCGCAAACGAAAGCCGAGAATTAGCCCCCCGTCTTTTACGATTGCCTTTATTATCAGAGGTGAAATTAATCAGTTCTCCTGCCAGCGATCTCATGAGCAGCCATCAAGTGGTCATCTGCGTCATGATTGTTGTCACAATGGGGAGGAGGCATGAAGGCGAGATTAGGCCGCTGATGGCCAGGGATTCATTCCGGACGAAGGAGGAGGAGTTGTGTTGAGTGATATCTCCTTCGCCTTGTGAGCATGTTTATGATTGAAGGACTTTCATTAGTATGTGTGCATAAATATATACACAAACATATAAATTATGTACAGTATGTATATATAGCATATATATATATACCATATCTATATATATAATTATGTATACAGTATATAGATATATAAATTTATATACACACATATATACAGAGTATGTAACATACTGTATATATGTTTATACAGTATGTATATATAAATATATCTATCTATCTATCTATCTATCTATCTATCTATATATATTATATATATATATATATATATATATATATTATATATATATAGTATATATATATATATATATATATATATATTATATATAAAGTGAAGAGAGAGAGAGAGAGAGAGAGAGAGAGAGAGAGAGAGAGAGAGAGGGGGGGAGGGAACATTGACTGGTAAATGAGTACCTCAAACAAAATTATCAACTAGTGTAAACAATATGTCAGGTTAAAGACAAAAAATCATAACCCTTAGAAAATATTAAAAAAAAAAAATTAAAAAAACTAGTAAATCAAATATCTGGATAATTGAAAACCTTTATCTTAATAAGGTCTGAGCACGCAAGGCCTTAGGCCTCAACAGAGAAGAAACATAGCCAGTTGATAACGTATGAGTGAAAAATTATAGTCTTTTCAGTGTTTTATCAATGAATAAAATGACCGATCTGACACATACCTTCCGGGATATTTACATTTTGTATAAAATGGATGAAAATTTAATTAGAAAATACTAATAAATGTATTATAAAAATGCAAAGTGGAGGCGAGGCCTATACAATTCTATCCTATTACCTTAAAAAGTCGAGGCAAGGCCTATACAATTTCTATCCTATTACCTTAAAGCCTAAGTTATTATTATTAAATGGATGAAATTTAATTAAAAAATACTAATTGATGTATTATAAAAATGCAAAGTGGAGGCTAGGCCTATACAATTTCTATCCTATTACCTTAAAAAGTGGAGGCAAGGCCTATACAATTCTATACTATTACCTTAAAAAGTGGAGGCAAGGCCTATACAATTTCTATCCTATTACCTTAAAAAGTGGAGGCAAGGCCTATACAATTTCTATCCTATTACTTTAAAAAGTGGAGGTAAGGCCTATACAATTTCTATCCTATTACCTTAAAAAGTGGAGGCAAGGCCTATACAATTTCTATCCTATTACCTTAAAAAGTGGAGGCAAGGCCTATACAATTTCTATCCTATTACCTTAAAAAGTGGAGGCAAGGCCTATACAATTTCTATCCTATTACCTTAAAGCCTAAGTTATTTGTATTTCATTTTAAAGGAATGTTAAAAAGACTTTTCAATTTTATATCCCATCGATTCTCCCCATTTACAAAATATATAACTCGACGAATGAACAACTAGCTGGTCATTTTAATGAAGTGAGGAGTAAATATCTTCGGTTATTATTATTATTATTATTATTATTATTATTATTATTATTATTATTATTATTATTACCTTCTAAGCCACAAGCCTAGTTAGGTAAACAGGATGCTATGAGCCCAGGGGGTCCAACGGAGAAAATAGCCCAGTGAGGAAAGGAAACAAGGAAAAATAGAATATTTTAAGAACAGTAACATTAAAAAATATTTCTTATATAAACTATAAAAACTTTTAACAAAACAAGAGGAAGATAAATAAGATAGAATAGTGTGCCCGAGTGCACCCTTAAGTAAGAGAACTCTAATCCACGACAGTGGAAGACCATGGTACAGAGGCTATGACACTACCCAAGACTAGAGAACAATGGTTTGATTTTAGAGTGTCCTCCTAGAAGAGATATTAAGACTGGTCTTGATCTACACCCCCTTTCTTATTGCACTCCCCCCTCCCCCCTTGATCTACACCCCCTTCCTTATTGCACTCCCCCCGTCCCCCGTTGATTTACACCCCCCTTCCTTATTGCACTCCCCCCCTCCCCCCTTGATCTACACCCCCTTCCTTATTGCACTCCCCCCCTCCCCCTTGATCTACACCCCCTTATTGCACTCCCCCCTCCCCCCTTGATCTACACCCCCTTCCTTATTGCACTCCCCCCTCCCCCTTGATCTACACCCCCTTCCTTATTGCACTCCCCCCCTCCCCCCTTGATCTACACCCCCTTTCTTATTGCACTCCCCCCCTCCCCCCTTGATCTACACCCCCTTCCTTATTGCACTCCCCCGTCCCCCGTTGATTTACACCCCCCTTCCTTATTGCACTCCCCCCTCCCCCCTTGATCTACAGCCCCTTCCTTATTGCACTCCCCCCTCCCCCTTGATCTACACCCCCTTCCTTATTGCACTCCCCCCTCCCCCTTGATCTACACCCCCTTCCTTATTGCACTCCCCCCTCCCCCCTTGATCTACACCCCCTTCCTTATTGCACTCCCCCCCTCCCCCCTTGATCTACAGCCCCTTCCTTATTGCACTCCCCCCTCCCCCCTTGATCACACCCCCTTATTGCACTCCCCCCTCCCCCCTTGATCTACACCCCTTCCTTATTGCACTCCCCCCTCCCCCCTTGATCTACACCCCCTTATTGCACTCCCCCCTCCCCCCTTGATCTACACCCCCTTCCTTATTGCACTCCCCCCTCCCCCCTTGATCTACACCCCCCTCCTTATTGCACTCCCCCCTCCCCCCTTGATCTACACCCCCTTCCTTATTGCACTCCCCCCTCCCCCCTTGATCTACAGCCCCTTCCTTATTCCACTCCCCCCTTGATCTACACCCCCTTCCTTATTGCACTCCCCCCCCCTCCCCCCTTGATCTACACCCCCTTCCTTATTGCACTCCCCCCTCCCCCCTTGATCTACAGCCCCTTCCTTATTCCACTCCCCCCTTGATCTACAGCCCCTTCCTTATTGCACCTCCCCCTTGATCTACACCCCCTTCCTTATTGCACTCCCCCCTCCCCCTTGATCTACACCCCTTCCTATTGCACTCCCCCCTCCCCCCCTTGATCTACAGCCCCTTCCTTATTCCACTCCCCCCTCCCCCCTTGATCTACACCCCCCTCCTTATTGCACTCCCCCCCTCCCCCCTTGATCTACACCCCCTTCCTTATTGCACTCCCCCCTCCCCCCTTGATCTACACCCCCTTATTGCACTCCCCCCCCTCCCCCCTTGATCTACACCCCCTTCCTTATTGCACTCCCCACCCCCTCCCCCCTTGATCTACACCCCCTTATTGCACTCCCCCCCTCCCCCCTTGATCTACACCCCCTTCCTTATTGCACTCCCCCTCCCCCCTTGATCTACACCCCCCTCCTTATTGCACTCCCCCCTCCCCCTTGATCTACAGCCCCTTCCTTATTGCACTCCCCCCTCCCCCCTTGATCTACACCCCCTTATTGCACTCCCCCCTCCCCCCTTGATCTACACCCCCTTCCTTATTGCACTCCCCCCCCCTCCCCCCTTGATCTACACCCCCTTATTGCACTCCCCCCTCCCCCTTGATCTACACCCCCTTCCTTATTGCACTCCCCCCTCCCCCCTTGATCTACACCCCCCCTCCTTATTGCACTCCCCCCCTCCCCCCTTGATCTACACCCCCTTCCTTATTGCACTCCCCCCCTCCCCCTTGATCTACAGCCCCTTCCTTATTCCACTCCCCCCTTGATCTACACCCCCTTCCTTATTGCACTCCCCCCTCCCCCCTTGATCTACACCCCCTTCCTTATTGCACTCCCCCCTCCCCCCTTGATCTACAGCCCCTTCCTTATTCCACTCCCCCCTTGATCTACAGCCCTTCCTTATTCCCACTCCCCCTTGATCTACACCCCCCTTCATTATTGCACTCCCCCCTCCCCCCTTGATCTACACCCCCCCTTCCTTATTGCACTCCCCCCTCCCCCCTTGATCTACACCCCCCCTTCCTTATTGCACTCCCCCCTCCCCCTTGATCTACACCCCCCTCCTTATTGCACTCCCCCCTCCCCCCTTGATCTACACCCCCTTTCCTTATTGCACTCCCCCCCTCCCCCCTTGATCTACAGCCCCTTCCTTATTCCACTCCCCCCTTGATCTACACCCCCTTCCTTATTGCACTCCCCCCTCCCCCTTGATCTACACCCCCTTCCTTATTCCACTCCCCCCTTGATCTACACCCCCCTTATTGCACTCCCCCTCCCCCCTTGATCTACACCCCCTTCCTTATTGCACTCCCCCTCCCCCCTTGATCTACACCCCCTTCCTTATTGCACTCCCCCCTCCCCCCTTGATCTACAGCCCCTTCCTTATTCCACTCCCCCCTTGATCTACAGCCCCTTCCTTATTCCACTCCCCCCTTGATCTACAGCCCCTTCCTTATTCCACTCCCCCCCTTGATCTACACCCCCTTCCATATTGCACTCCCCCCTCCCCCCTTGATCTACACCCCCTTCCTTATTGCACTCCCCCTCCCCCTTGATCTACACCCCCTTCCTTATTGCACTCCCCCCTCCCCCCCTTGATCTACACCCCCCTCCTTATTGCACTCCCCCCTCCCCCCTTGATCTACACCCCCTTCCTTATTGCACTCCCCCCTCCCCCCTTGATCTACAGCCCCTTCCTTATTCCACTCCCCCCTTGATCTACACCCCCTCCTTATTGCACTCCCCCCTCCCCCCTTGATCTACACCCCCTTCCTTATTCCACTCCCCCCTTGGATCTACACCCCCTTATTGCACTCCCCCTCCCCCCTTGATCTACACCCCCTTCCTTATTGCACTCCCCCTCCCCCCTTGATCTACACCCCCTTCCTTATTGCACTCCCCCCCCCTCCCCCCCTTGATCTACACCCCCCTTCCTTATTGCACTCCCCCCTCCCCCCTTGATCTACAGCCCCTTCCTTATTGCACTCCCCCTCCCCCCTTGATCTACACCCCCTTCCTTATTCCACTCCCCCCTTGATCTACACCCCCTTATTGCACTCCCCCCTCCCCCCTTGATCTACAGCCCCTTCCTTATTGCACTCCCCCTTTGATCTACACCCCCTTCCTTATTGCACTCCCCCCTCCCCCCCTTGATCTACAGCCCCTTCCTTATTGCACTCCCCCTTTGATCTACACCCCCTTCCTTATTGCACTCCCCCTTTGATCTACACCCCCTTCCTTATTGCACTCCCCCCTCCCCCTTGATCTACACCCCCTTATTGCACTCCCCCTCCCCCTTGATCTACACCCCCTTATTGCACTCCCCCCTCCCCCTTCCCCCCCCCCCCCCTTCATGTTCCCCGTAAGAACGATTAAAAGAGTTCATGGGCCTTGCGTAATCTATCTTACGTCCATCGACAATCCTATAATTACGCTGCAGTTCTTTGTGGCCGAGATGAAATGACGATCCCTAAGTCACTGCATCGCCTTGAATCAACAAGAGTGATGATAGTGACGCAGGTGGTGAGGATGATAATGATGATGATGTTATGATGATGTTGATGATGATGATGATGCAGCGAGTTGAACGTCTTTCTTTCCTTTACCAGACAGGAATTTGATCTTATCATTCATGACGTTTAGTTAACAAAACATCTTCAAATAACGTTACTATTAGGCATACCCACAAAGCGAGACTTGAATGAAATCTAATCTTCAATTATTTAGTAAAGTTATCAAAGATGATCATCAAAATTATTAATTAATCGGATAATCCACAGAAGACAAAAATGGAGTAAAGTTATCAAAGATGATCATCAAAATCATTAACTAATCGGATAATCCACAGAAAACAAAAATGGAGTAAAGTTATCAAAGATGATCATCAAAATTATTAGCTAATCGGATAATCCACAGAAAACAAAAAATCACCATCAAATTATGTGGTTTAAGGGCAAGAGAGACGACGAATTCTCGAAGTACGGCGTTCCTCCGTGGAAAGCATTCAGGGAGGTTCGAGGTTCTCCTATTGTGAGACCACGGAAGGCAGTACAAGTGACGCCCTAGGACAAGTTCTTGACAATTGAACGTAATGCGAAAAGGCCATGAGGTCTTACACCTTGCCTTGGGCTTGTCTCGGTCTTCTGGGAGACTTTTGTTGTTGTTGTTGTTGTTGTTGTAGATTTGCAGATTCACCGGGACAGTCTGCGCGTTTTGAATCCGTCGTAATGCGAAATATAGATTTCATTAAAATAACTCTCCGACAGATATGAGATTCGTAACATCAATTGATTAGAAATAAGGGATTGGAAAAACAAATCTGGCAAATGTGTGAGAGTTTGCCTAAGGAAAACTCCTTTAATGTGGATGACAAAGCTAATATTAGCATACATCCATTGACCATGCTGACCTAGATTAAAGTTTTAAACCGGTCAATTCCTGCTGATCAAGATTAGTTTTAAATTGATCAATTCAACGTGCCATGACTTGCAACAATAGATTGAAAATAATGCGAAGGTCAACCCAAGGATGTTTTTCTTTTTCTTAACGTAGGATGTGCGAAATTTAGTCAGTGGAAGGAGAGGGATTTTTTTTAGGATGTGCGAAATTTAGTCAGTGGAAGGAGGGTGATGTTGTTAGGATGTGCGAAATTTAGTCAGTGGAAGGAGAGGGATTTTTTTTAGGATGTGCGAAATTTAGTCAGTGGAAGGAGAGGGATTTTTTTTAGGATGTGCGAAATTTAGTCAGTGGAAGGAGGGTGATGTTGTTAGGATGTGCGAAATTTAGTCAGTGGAAGGAGAGGGATTTTTTTAGGATGTGCGAAATTTAGTCAGTGGAAGGAGAGTGATTTTGTTAGGATGTGCGAAATTTAGTCAGTGGAAAGAGAGGGATTTTTTTAGGATGTGCGAAATTTAGTCAGTGGAAGGAGAGGGATTTTTTAAGGATGTGCGAAATTTAGTCAGTGGAAGGAGAGGGATTTTTTTTAGGATGTGCGAAATTTAGTCAGTGGAAGGAGAGGGATTTTTTTAGGATGTGCGAAATTTAGTCAGTGGAAGGAGAGGGATTTTTTTAGGATGTGCGAAATTTAGTCAGTGGAAGGAGAGTGATTTTGTTAGGATGTGCGAAATTTAGTCAGTGGAAGGAGAGGGATTTTTTTAGGATGTGCGAAATTTAGTCAGTGGAAGGAGGGTGATGTTGTTAGGATGTGCGAAATTTAGTCAGTGGAAGGAGAGGGATTTTTTTAGGATGTGCGAAATTTAGTCAGTGGAAGGAGAGGGATTTTTTTTTAGGATGTGCGAAATTTAGTCAGTGGAAGGAGAGGGATTTTTTTAGGATGTGCGAAATTTAGTCAGTGGAAGGAGAGGGATTTTTTTTAGGATGTGCGAAATTTAGTCAGTGGAAGGAGAGGGATTTTTTTTAGGATGTGCGAAATTTAGTCAGTGGAAGGAGAGGGATTTTTTTAGGATGTGCGAAATTTAGTCAGTGGAAGGAGGGTGATGTTGTTAGGATGTGCGAAATTTAGTCAGTGGAAGGAGAGGGATTTTTTTAGGATGTGCGAAATTTAGTCAGTGGAAGGAGAGTGATTTTGTTAGGATGTGCGAAATTTAGTCAGTGGAAGGAGAGGGATTTTTTTAGGATGTGCGAAATTTAGTCAGTGGAAGGAGAGGGATTTTTTTAGGATGTGCGAAATTTAGTCAGTGGAAGGAGAGGGATTTTTTTAGGATGTGCGAAATTTAGTCAGTGGAAGGAGAGGGATTTTTTAAGGATGTGCGAAATTTAGTCAGTGGAAGGAGAGGGATTTTTTTTAGGATGTGCGAAATTTAGTCAGTGGAAGGAGAGGGATTTTTTTAGGATGTGCGAAATTTAGTCAGTGGAAGGAGAGGGATTTTTTTAGGATGTGCGAAATTTAGTCAGTGGAAGGAGAGTGATTTTGTTAGGATGTGCGAAATTTAGTCAGTGGAAGGAGAGGGATTTTTTTAGGATGTGCGAAATTTAGTCAGTGGAAGGAGGGTGATGTTGTTAGGATGTGCGAAATTTAGTCAGTGGAAGGAGAGGGATTTTTTTAGGATGTGCGAAATTTAGTCAGTGGAAGGAGAGGGATTTTTTTTTAGGATGTGCGAAATTTAGTCAGTGGAAGGAGGGTGATGTTGTTAGGATGTGCGAAATTTAGTCAGTGGAAGGAGAGGGATTTTTTTTAGGATGTGCGAAATTTAGTCAGTGGAAGGAGAGGGATTTTTTTAGGATGTGCGAAATTTAGTCAGTGGAAGGAGGGTGATGTTGTTAGGATGTGCGAAATTTAGTCAGTGGAAGGAGAGGGATTTTTTTAGGATGTGCGAAATTTAGTCAGTGGAAGGAGAGTGATTTTGTTAGGATGTGCGAAATTTAGTCAGTGGAAGGAGAGGGATTTTTTTAGGATGTGCGAAATTTAGTCAGTGGAAGGAGAGGGATTTTTTTAGGATGTGCGAAATTTAGTCAGTGGAAGGAGAGGGATTTTTATCAATGGAGTTCGTGTAAATTTTTCATAAAGTCTTGTATCTGTTGATCAAAGTAGAAAGGAGATATTAACACAAATGTGTTTGCTAGTATGGTCCATTTCTTTTAGCGATGCATATTTGCACCGACTCGCGGCAGTGCCCTTTTAGCTCGGAAAAGTTTCCGGATCGCTGATTGGTTGGACAAGATAATTCTAACCAATCAGCGATCCGGAAACTTTTCCGAGCTAAAAGGGCACCGCCGCGAGTCGGTGCAAATATGCATCGCTAAAAGAAATGGACTATAGATATACTCTGCCTATAGAAACCCTCTAAGTACGATTGTATTGCCACATAATATGCAATATCAAAATTTCATATAGCAGCAATAGTATTATTATTATTATTACTATCCAAGCTACAACCCTAATTGGAAAAGCAAGATGCTATAAGCCCAGGGGCTCCAATAGGGAAAAATAGCCCAGAGAGGAAAGGAAATAAGGAAATAAATAACTGAAGAGAACAAATTAACAATAAATCATTTTAAAAAAAGTAATGTCAAAAGAGATATGTCATATATAAACTATTAACAACGTCAAAAACAAATATGTCATATATAAACTATAAAAAGACTCATGTCCGCCTGGTCAACAAAAAAGCATTTGCTCCAACTTTGAACTTTTGAACATCTGAAAAACTTCAACTATTTTCTATTTGATCTTCGTTACTCAAAGGTAACCTCAACCTCGTCGGGTGATAACTCTACCTTATATGTACAAGCAAACGACACTCAATCGGCGTAGGTCTATTCACAATTGCATGAATTTAATTACTAAAACCACGGACATAAAATGTGGACGGAAAAGTAGATAGCTTTCATTTAGATCCAGTGTAATATTAAACAGATATTCCATAATACCAAACTATGATTACCAGATTGTTAAGATAAATTACAAAATATGAAGCTTTTGATCCACCCCAAAATTAAAAGATAGCTATTTTACCCTTAGCCCTGGAAGTTAACTATCTGAGTGGTATGCAAGTAGAAAACTCCCAAAAACCTAAACCAGATTGTTAAGATAAATTACAAAATATGAAGCTTTTGATCCACCCCAAAATTAAAAGATAGCTATTTTACCTTTAGCCCTGGAAGTTAACTATCTGAGTGGTATGCAAGTAGAAAACTCCCAAAAACCTAAACCAGATTGTTAAGATAAATTACAAAATATGAAGCTTTTGATCCACCCCAAAATTAAAAGATAGCTATTTTACCCTTAGCCCTGGAAGTTAACTATCTGAGTGGTATGCAAGTAGAAAACTCCCAAAAACCTAAACCAGATTGTTAAGATAAATTACAAAATATGAAGCTTTTGATCCACCCCAAAATTAAAAGATAGCTATTTTACCCTTAGCCCTGGAAGTTAACTATCTGAGTGGTATGCAAGTAGAAAACTCCCAAAAACCTAAACCAGATTGTTAAGATAAATTACAAAATATGAAGCTTTTGATCCACCCCAAAATTAAAAGATAGCTATTTTACCTTTAGCCCTGGAAGTTAACTATCTGAGTGGTATGCAAGTAGAAAACTCCCAAAAACCTAAACCAGATTGTTAAGATAAATTACAAAATATGAAGCTTTTGATCCACCCCAAAATTAAAAGATAGCTATTTTACCCTTAGCCCTGGAAGTTAACTATCTGAGTGGTATGCAAGTAGAAAACTCCCAAAAACCTAAACCAGATTGTTAAGATAAATTACAAAATATGAAGCTTTTAATCCACCCCAAAATTAAAAGATAGCTATTTTACCCTTAGCCCTGGAAGTTAACTATCTGAGTGGTATGCAAGTAGAAAACCATTAATGAAAACTCCCAAAAAACCTAAATATATAATTTGAAGTTTTCTATGTATCAATCTTGATCTTGGCCCAAATTCAAACTGACGGAAGGAAGGGATTGAATCTGAAAGATATACCAGTATGTAAATTATCATTTAAATGTGACAATCCTAAGCTCCAAAGCCATTGCCGATCCCTGAACGTCACGGGGTTATCACACGAGATCTCCCAGGGAATATTTATAAAAATGGAAGATTGGATTGGGTTTAAGCAATTGGGTGATGTAGCCCACCTCTGGGGCCTGTGAGGCTATTCATCGTCTATGTATTTCTAAGGTTATGCTCTGAGGATGCCTGAAAACTCTAAATCAATCAATCAATCAATCAATGCTCTGAGGTACGGTTAGAAGAGGTTGAATAGTATGAAGGAAGAAAGTAAGCAAGCACGGAGGTAATCTATATATCTATTTACTAAGGATCTTCCCACAATTTTGGGAGTCAGCCGAAAAAAAAAAGTGAAAGGGGGGGGGGATTTTTTCCCCTCTTCGCTCCTCCCAGCCTGATGAGAGATTCAGCCGAGTTTGGCTGGTATTGCTAGGTGCCACAGCCCACCCTCACCCGTTATCCACCACAAATGAAGTTTCCTAGGCTGAATTCCCTACTGCTACTACCTCAGCGGTCACCAAGGCGACCGGAGGAAGAAGCAGGGCCTACCGGAACTGCGTCAGGAGGTAATGTAAAAGGATATAAAGCAAGTGCAGTTAGTGGCCGAAAGAACGCTGCAAAAAAACATTAATTAATGCTGAGTGACGGCACTACGACGCCCCTTTCTTCGAGGAAAAATAAAAAAGGTAACTCCAACTGTCTTCCACTGTCTTGGGTTAGAGTTCTCTTGCTTGAGGGTACACTCGGGCACACTGTTCTATCTAGTTTCTCTTCCTCTTGTTTTGTTAAAGTTTATATAGGAAATATTTATTTCAATGTTTTTGCTGTTCTTAGAATATTTTATTTTTCCTTGTTTCCTTTCCTCACTGGGCTATTTTCCCTGTTGGAGCCCCTGGGCTTATTGCATCCCGCTTTTCCAACTAGGGTTGTAGCTTAGCATTTAATAATAATAATAATAATAATAATAATAATGGACTTTCTCCTTCACTGTTACTTTTAGCATGTTTCTTTACTCCTCTTTTTGTCACGAATTTTATTAAGTATTGGAGTTTTTTTATTCTTTTTATTTTGAGACCATGCTTTTCCTTCAAGTCCTTGCCCATATTGTTTCAATTATCTTAATACTAATACATTTATTTATTTATTCTTTCTTCTCAATATGATGACCCATTATCTGAATAATCATAATAGAATTAAATCTCTCTTTTAATCATGTTACTTTTGTTTCGCTTTTTGTAAGCTTTCACACCTAAATTTTCTCACATTCGTATATTTTTTTATTATTTCAGTCTTTACTTTGGCACTTCGCAAAAATGTAAGAAACATA
>NC_090750.1:63486685-63496685 GCF_036898095.1 Palaemon carinicauda | reverse complement strand
TCTTAGGGTTGTTGTGGCCTAAGGGGAACGGGCTCTGATTCGTGGTCCCCAGACTGGGGTTCGAGTCCCGCTCAAAATCGTTAGTTCCTTTAGTATCTACAACCTCATCATCCTTGTGAGCTACGAATGAGAGTTTGCGGGAGCCTTTAAGTCTATTTGCCGAGTCATCAGCAGCCACTGCCTGGCCCTCCCTGGTCTTAGCTTGGTTGGAGAGGGGCTTGACCACGCCCTGCTTACTAGGGCTGTGTCACTGTCACGAGCGGCCCTTAAAACCTTTAAAATCAATGAATAAACAAATAAATAAATAAGAAATAACAGATGGTCTTTGCTTTCTTAATATTGTGTTCGTTCTAGTGTACCGTATGCCATCATAAAATAATACAATTTGATTCTAAGCCAGAAGTATATACATGATTAACTTGAATTTGTATATTTGGTTAGAATGTCAGTCATTAGGCTATGTGCTTGAACCGGGGAGGCCCTTCAGCATCGAGTACAATAAAAAGAAAAAGGACGCAATGGTAAAGTAGACCACTAGTAATGCCTACAGGGCACCTTTGGCTTAGTTAAATTTGTTCCTAAATCATACAACCTTACATTTTATAACTTTCATCTTCACACAAATCTTTATACTTTCCTCATATCATTTGATAACTAAAATACACAATAATGTTAATATAAAAGCATCTCATTTGGCTTCCTTGTATGAAAATTAATTACGTAAATCAACTTTCCGTCTCTTTCATATTTTAGTTCTGAACCTCTGCTACCGTTTACACTAAAAGAACGTATTTCATACTGTTTTCTAAATCGACCTTGGCTTTTCCATTAGCATCTTTTGTTCTGAGAATTTTTTTTCGTAAACCTCCCTTAGTTTACTTTAGAAAATTAATATTCTTCCAATCCCGTTGAGATACTACCGCTAGAGAGTTATGGGGTCTTTTGACTGGCCAGACAGTACTACATTGGATCCTCCTCTCTGGTTACGGTTCATTTTCCCTTTGCCTACATACACACTGAATAGTCTGGCATATTCTTTACATATTCTCCTCTATCCTCATACACCTGACAACGCAGATTACCAAACAATTCTTCATCACCCAAGGGGTTACTGCACTGTAATTGTTCAGTGCCACTTTCCTCTTGGTAAGGGTAGAAGAAACTCTTTAGCTATGGTAAGCAGCTCTTCTAGGAGAAGGACATTCCAAAATCAAACCACTGTTCTCTAGTCTTGGGTAGTGCCATAGCCTCTGTACCATGGCCTTTCACTGTCTTGGGTTAGAGTTCTCTTGCTTGAGGGTACACTCGAGCACACACTCCTATCTTATTTCTCTTCCTCTTCTTTTGTTAAAGTTTTTATAGTTTATATAGGAGATATTTATTGTTGTTACTCTTCTTAGAATATTTTATTTTCCTTTTTTCCTTTCCGCACTGAGCTATTTTCCCTGTTGGAGCCCCTGGGCTTATAGCATACTGCTTTTCCAACTAGGGTTGTAGCTTAGTAAGTAATAATAATAATAATAATAATCTTTCCTACTTCATACCTTCGTATTATTATATGTTCTTTTATGTATTTGCAATTTTTTTTTAATTTACCAAAACTCTCATTATTATTATTATTATTATCATTATTATTATTACTATCCAAGCTACAACCCTAATTGGAAAAGCAAGATGCTATAAGCCCAGAGGCTCCAATAGGGAAAAATAGCCCAGTGAGGAAAGGAAATAAGGAAATAAATAACTGAAGTGAACAAATTAACAATAAATCATTCTAAAAAAGTAATGTCAAAAGAGATATGTCATATATAAACTATTAACAACGTCAAAAACAAATATGTCATATATAAACTATAAAAAGACTCATGTCCGCCTGGTCAACAAAAAAGCATTTGCTCCAACTTTGAACTTTTGAAGTTCTACTGATTCAACTACCCGATTAGGAAGATCATTCCATAACTTGGTAACAGCTGAAATAAAACTTCTAGAGTACTGCGAAGTATTGAGTCTTATGATGGAGAAGGCCTGGCTATTAGCATTAACTGCCTGCCTAGTATTACTTGAACATGCCACCATATACCATTTATAATTCCCTCTTATTACCCTCCCAGCATTTCAAAAGCACCCCCTGCTCACTCTATGACCTCGTCCTGGAATTGTTCAAACTTGCAACTGTGTTCTCTTGGTGTATCTATTTCTTCATGCCATTTACAGCCAAAAATCCAATCTTTCTTCTCTGATATGAACTTCCGTCAATTTTACCTGTTAATTCAATATACAAAGATCGGATCGTATACTGTACCCCCGCCTCTCTCTCTCTCTCTCTCTCTCTCTCTCTCTCTCTCTCTCTCTCTCTCTCTCTCTCTCTCTCTCTCTCTCTCTCTCTCTCTCTAAATATATATATATACACATATATGTGTGTGTGTATTTATACAGTATATGATTGTATGTTAGTATACATAAGCCTGCATATCCTCAAGAAAAGCTCAATCAAAATAATATTTGTAAAAAAGAATCATAACATCAAATCCTCAGACAGTAATATAAATATGATTAACATATAAGTATCAAGATTCCGCAAAGAATTTAAAATCCAAAAAAATCAGAGAAAGAGAGAGAGTGAGATGTACTGCATACAGGTCGCCAAATATTCATTCACGATCACAAACAGGTCCCTCTAATTCCCTTTCATGAAAAAAAAAAAAAAAAAAAAAAAAAAAAAAAAAAAAAAAATTCTGAATTTTATTTCTCGGCTAGGAAAATCAGAGAAAGAGAGAGTGATATGTACTGCATAAAGGTCACCAAATAACCATTCATGATCACAAACAGGTCCCTCAAATTCCCTTTCCAAAAAAAAAAAAAAAAAAAAAAAAAAAAAAAAAAAAAAAAAAAAAAAAAAAACCCTTTCAAAAAAAATAAAACAGCTGAATTTTATTTCTCGGCTAAGAATTCCCGGAAGATAACCTTCCTTTTGCCCGTGAAATTACCGGGTAATTCCACCAATCACAAATTGGGTGTTGGGAGAATGATGTCTAATAAAGAACGTCCCACTGAAGAAAAAAAATAACAGGAAGAAACGTCTCGTAACCCGAGGTTGCAATCAGTGTTGCCAGGAATGGGAATTTATCCCTAGATTTGGGGATTTTGGTGTCTGATGAGGATATTCCGTACAAATTTCTATGAAGAAATAAAGATGAGTAAACCTTTCTATTGTTGCAATTAATTTGCGTGTATTCTATTATTGCAATCAATTTGCTTGCATTTGTATGAAGTATAATTAGTAATTTCTATATTAGTAAAGCCTACAGGATCAGAAAGAATAATTGTAATAATAGGGATTTTTGGGTTGTTTTGAGGATATTTAACATGAGTTTTGGGGATTTTTAAGCTAACTATATTAGTAAAGCCTACACGATCAGAAAGAATAATTGTAATAATAGGGATTTTTGGGTTGTTTTGAGGATTTCTAACATGAGTTTTGGGGATTTTTAAGCTAACTATATTAGTAAAGCCTACATGATCAGAAAGAATAATTGTAATAATAGGGATTTTTGGGTTGTTTTGAGGATATTTAACATGAGTTTTGGGGATTTTTAAGCTAACTATATTAGTAAAGCCTACATGATCAGAAAGAATAATTGTAATAATAGGGATTTTTGGGTTGTTTTGAGGATTTCTAACATGAGTTTTGGGGATTTTTAAGCTAACTATATTAGTAAAGCCTACATGATCAGAAAGAATAATTGTAATAATAGGGATTTTTGGGTTGTTTTGAGGATATTTAACATGAGTTTTGGGGATTTTTAAGCTAACTATATTAGTAAAGCCTACATGATCAGAAAGAATAATTGTAACAATAGGGATTTTTGGGTTGTTTTGAGGATTTCTAACATGAGTTTTGGGGATTTTCAAGCTAACCCATTTGGCAATAATAGGGATTTTTGGGTTGTTTTGAGGATTTCTAACACGAGTTTTGGGGATTTTTAAGCTAACTATATTAGTAAAGCCTCCATGATCAGAAAGAATAATTGTAATAATAGGGATTTTTGGGTTGTTTTGAGGATTTCTAACACGAGTTTTGGGGATTTTTAAGCTAACCCATTTGGCAATAATAGGGATTTTTGGGTTGTTTTGAGGATTTCTAACATGAGTTTTGGGGATTTTTAAGCTAACTATATTAGTAAAGCCTACATGATCAGAAAGAATAATTGTAATAATAGGGATTTTTGGGTTGTTTTGAGGATTTCTAACACGAGTTTTGGGGATTTTCAAGCCAACCCATTTGGCAACACTGGTCGCAATAGAATCTTATGGACGAGCGCATTCACAGGGGAACCTTCCAAAATCCATTCGCTCCACATCATTGCAAGAGGGGCGATCGGGATGATTTACAAATGTGTCAAGACATAACATTTCGGGGGTAATTGGAGGTTTCTGCTTATTCACTGGGATGCAGGGGACAGATGGCATAGTTTTAGGACAGGTCTCATTCGCGCTCATGACGGTAATCTTTGAATTGGAAACAGGTTACACTTCATTATGTTGTACTTTAGAGCATGTATATATATATATATATATATATATATATATATATATATATATATATATATATATATATATATATATATGCATATACATAAATATATACATTTAT
Organism: Palaemon carinicauda; assembly: GCF_036898095.1. Classification (NCBI taxonomy): domain Eukaryota; kingdom Metazoa; phylum Arthropoda; class Malacostraca; order Decapoda; family Palaemonidae; genus Palaemon; species Palaemon carinicauda. The sequence continues at coordinate 63,492,031 of NC_090750.1, read as the reverse complement.
ATACGTATACATATATATACACACATATATATATACATATATACAATATATATATATATATATATATATATATATATATATATATATATATATATATATATATATATATATATATATATATATATATATATATACATGTGTATATATATACATATATATATATATATATATATATATATATATATATATATATATATATATATATATATATATAAAATATTTGCATGTGATTTTCAGTATTTGCAAATACAAATAATTTTCAATATTTGCGAATGCAAGTTTTTTCTTTACTTCAAAGGGCAATACGATTATTACAATGGTTTGAGCTTTTGGCTAAGGCTATACACGTGTTTTGGTGGGTGAACAACTGTGGTGGCTTATCTTACATGTAAAGTGAAATAAATCTTCATAAGTATAAATTCATATAAACATTCTGCCTGCATATTTTGATTTAAGTATATAATCTAGGATATGTAAAAAGATTTACTTATAGTTTCCTTTCTTTCCTTTCGGATTTAAGACAGTTTTCTTGAAAAACTGTGCAAATAAACCTATATAGAAAATAACGAATTATTTGCTTGTTCAAGCATTTATGCATCGGCAGGCAGTTAATTCTAATAGCCAGGCCTTCTCCATCACGAGGCTCAATACTACGCAGTACTCTAGAAGTTTTATTCCAGCTGTTACCAAGTTGTGGAATGATCTTCCTAATCGGGTGGTTGAATCAGTAGAACTTCAAAAGTTCAAAGTTGGAGCAAATGCTTTTTTGTTGACCAGGCGGACATGAGTCTTTTATAGTTTATTTATGACATATTTATTTTTGACGTTGTTAATAGTTTATATATGACATGTCTGTTTTGACGTTGTAATTGTTTTTAGATTGATTTCTTGTTAATTTGTTCTCTTCATTTATTTATTTCCTTTCCTCACTGGGCTATTTTTCCCTGTTGGAGCCCCTGGGCTTATAGCATCTTGCTTTTCCAACTAGGGTTGTAGCTTGGATAATAATAATAATAATAATAATAATAATAATAATAATAATAATAATAATAATAATAATAAAGGCTGTAGGTCTAACCCTTTGTGGTTAACAATAACCGACAACCACAGACACATTTATGGATCTATTATTTATAGGTCATTTATCATTTCCCAATCTCAATTTATTTCTCTTATTTTTTCTATTTCCCATACAACAAAATTTAATGGTTTTCTGAAATGATATTTTCCATGGAATTTAAAATGAATAACTTTTAACTATTATATATAATACAAAGTATATACGCATATACATACTGTATATATAAATATATAATTACATGTATATATATACATATATATATATATATATATATATATATATATATATATATATAATAATAATAATAATAATAATAATAATAATAATAATTTACGTATATGTGCAAGAGGCTAAGATTTAAACTTTTAAAGGATTAAATAGAGTAGTTTTCAGTTCCTCTCCCTGCATTCGTATAAGAATATTGCTTAAATGGGCCTGAAATTTAATATTCGGATCATCTCCAATGCGTAATACATATATCTACATACATAAACACACGCACATATGTATATATAATATATATCTATACACAATATATAGATGATATATATGGGTATGTGTAAATATATACATGTATACATACATTCATACATACATACACACACACACACACACACATATATATATATATATATATATATATATATATATATATATATATGTGTGTGTGTGTGTGTGTGTGTGTGTGTGTGTGTGTGAGTATGTATTTGTGTGTATGTGTGGTGCGAACAGAGCATAATCAACGCATTCAATCTTCTAATCTGATGGCCTGTTTATATATATATATATATATATATATATATATATATATATATATATATATATATATATATATATATATGACTCACTGCAAAACAAAGATAAGTTGACTTTCCATTGAGTATGTTTTACTGCTATTTGTACCTGTAATTACAAAATTAAGTATGTTTCCGTTATTTCTACAGTATGGATACGATAATAGTTTGCCCTAATTTACTATCATTCATGAAGCGTTAACCTTTTACAAGTATTGTATGTGTATCTGTATTTCAAGCGAGTATTACAATTGGAGAAATATTTATATATAGTCTACAACGACATGCGATGTGTATTTATCGAAAAATATCATCAGCAACAAATATTGTTTAACGGATTATGAGTACCCCTATTAGTGTAGTCTATGCCCAGTATATTTCGCCACGAACTTACTTATAAGGACTATTATTACAATAAAAAGTAATCGTGATAATAATGTTCATTATTTTACAGAATTACTGTAAAATATTTGTATTTACTGTACACTAATATCTTATGGTCGTACTCATGTATCTAAATAACTTCCAGCTCCTGTCTAGACAATCAGGAGAAAAATCCTTTGGTAAAATATTTTCCGGTCGTAAATCCTGCCAACTGGAGGATTTTATGAACTACGAACGAATCCTTAGAGAAGGTGATGATTGATCTCTTTCAACCCTTTGGCACCCCGAGATAAAAATCACCCTTTCCCGATTTGTATCCCAGCTAGACGTTGGAAATCGGTAATAACACCTTTCCGGTGTAAATGAGATGCTCCGTAGGACCGGCCCTGTTGTGATTGAACTGCACCGGGGACGAATGGGAGAGCGAAATCCTCCCGAGGGTCACTTTGGAAAAGTTGAATTTTTGTCTTTTTCTCAGTCTTCACAATTATTATATCTTGTTTCTTCCATAGTGTGACGATTTCCATATAGTTCTGAATCGTTATATTGTTGATTGAGGTCGAAGTGATCGAATTGTTTTGTACATTTACAAAAAGCGTAATTTAAAACGGAAATTCTGCGTAAAAATAAACTGTTCTCAGCCGTATTTCAGTAAAATACAGGCGACCGTAATGTTACCTTTTGTAAAAGCAGTATTTTTGTCTTATTCTCAGTCTTCATAATTATTATATCTTGTTTCTTCCAAGCTTGTAATGTGGTGTGACGATTTCCATATAGTTCTGAATCGTTATATTGTTGATTGAGGTCGAAGTGATCGAATTGATTTGTACTGTTAAACAAAATCGTAATTCATATCGAACATTCTTCGTAAAACTAAACTGTTCTCAGCCGTATTTCAGTAAAATACAGGAGACCGTAATTTTAAAAAAAGTAAAACTCACTGAATAAATGTTGCTAGACATTTACTGTTTTTTTAATGCAAATTTTTAACAGTGCAGTTCTTAATTTGATAGACAAGGATACTCCTAGAAAATAATCTTGACATTAGTAGAAATATACTCGGCTTACAATTTTTTTCTGAAACCTACCAAGTTCTAGACTCTATGGAGTATCAACATTTATATTCTGTTGAGGTGCCACAATTTTTCTTTCATTAACTTTCATGTCTTTGTTAGTATTTATTTTCCTTTATTCGAATATTCACTATAATTCATTTCATGTAATGGCATTCTTGTCTTATTCTTGAACATCACTGTTCTTATCTTTAATTAATGGCAGATAATTCCCGATTTTCTTTAATCTAAAGAGTGCAATTTTAGTTATTTAATTCTTACTTTACATCACCTCGAGTAGAGAATGTTTTTGGCTTGTTCCGTATGAGCAAAGACTTCGAAGTATGCAACGTAACTAATATCATTTAAAATACCTTATTGTAAACACTCACTAGTATATGAAATTTAATGTGTGCATCTGAGTATATTAAAATTGATATTGCTGAATGTTGAAGCTGTTAAATGCGTTTGTAAATAAGCAGCTTGAATTAATTGGTTTTGACTTAGCAATTGTCCCCTCAAAAAAATCAAATTAAGAAGCGAAGTGGTCTTCGTAAGATTTGCTACCCTACTCTCTTTGAGAGAGAGAGAGAGAGAGAGAGAGAGAGAGAGAGGAGAGAGAGAGAGAGAGAGAGAGAGAGAGAGAGAGAGAGAGAGAGAGGGGGGGGGAGGAGGAGGAGGGGGAGGGGAGGAGGAGGGGGGTAACCAGAGTCTTAATTACTTTAATCGAAATTCTTTAGCATGACTTTTGACACTCGACTTCAGTTTCATCCTCTGAGTAGAGAATTTAAGATATTACAGAGTGCCATCTGTCGTATGCTCAAGTTCATCTGTTCTGCATATTTCTTATATTGAATTCATAAAAAAAAGAATGATACTCTTCGTTGCTTTTATTGTAACTCAATATATAGTTAATAAATCCTTTCAATTCTGCTGTTGTTCCCGGTTACCTTGAACCGTAGGAGAAGAGAGAGTTACTGATAGTTATTCCATAGTTTTCTCATCAGCTATAATGCTATGGCCTATGGTCTTTTTATTGGCTGGCGTCTTCATCTTATATGGTCTGGTTAATGGGCAATACACTCTCCCCAGCTGACCACTTTGCACGCGCTACCTGCATAGTTATTGCCTTTTATTGGTGCCTAGGAAGCGCTCTACAGGCATTGTTCCGAAGAGAAACCCGATAAGAATCAGTGTTTCAGACGTCGTTGAAGATAAAAGGCGCAGATTTCGAATCTCTCTCTCTCTCCCCTTTGCTTATAAATGAGAAACTTCGGAGGACTGGTCAATAGGTGACCTTTGGCAGGGTTCGCCTTCAACGTCCCTTCCTGCTTCGGGCAGGGAATAATGACATGCAACCGCTCAGAGGCATTCATTTCTCAAGGAGTCATACATTTCGGCGGGTGACAGTTTCTGTCCCGATGGCCAAGTTTTGCTTTTTCTTCGCCGTGGCACATGCCAGAGTTCAACCAGTGTTTAGGTGCAGCCTTTCTGACCACACTCTTCAAACGTCATTCTCGTAGGTATTAGGAAACTATTGCTCGAAAGGGACCCTAAGGAACGGCCTTCTAATCATATGCCAAGATTTCAAACCAAGACCTACAGATCTTGCTCAAAACTGAAGTGCAGATTAGGACTTTGGATTAGTGGTGAAATCAAGTTTGTGGAGGTTATGTAGTATTCCAACATTACCCCTATTTAAGTATCTATATAATTGTACGTAATATTTTCATACTATTAAATAAAGTGGACTAATAACTGTAAATGTGATATATATTGATCAGTAATTGTTCCGGGCTTACAAAAAAAAAAAAAAAAAAAAAAAAAAAAAAAAAAAAAAAAAAAAAAAAAAAAAACAAGTACCGCCGTATTGACTCCTTTTAAAAGATAAATGCTAAAAGATGATGATAATTATGATAGGAAAATTAACCTCGAAAATTCGTAGAAAACATATCCCGAACGACTCGACAGACAAGAAACTTATGACCAAAATGTCGTAAATCTTATCAATTCCTTCCAAAATAATCTACTAACT
>NC_090750.1:63470581-63486185 GCF_036898095.1 Palaemon carinicauda | reverse complement strand
AGGTTTTGTGGGTGTCAAACTTATTATTCCAGTCTCAAGAAACTACGCAAGAAAAAAAGGACTTCTTTTCTCGTTAATACATCTAACAATAGTGTTATTGTTAATGGCAAAATAAATAAATAAACAAATAAACTTTGCCATGCTTGTCAAAATATAGGACAGAGAAAACCCCCTTATTTGCTTTGGATTTAACGGACTAATCGTTAAAAAAAAAAAAAAAAAAAAAAAAAAAAAGAGGTACGAGAAGCATGAAAATATATCGATATTTTAAAATGGAATGATCCGGTTATGACAATAGCTCTCTCTCTCTCTCTCTCTCTATAACGTATTTTATTGGTAAAGAAAAGCGCTACTTTTCAAATCATAATAAGAGCCACTGAGACACTTTCTCTGTTGAAGAGGAAAGAGCTCATCACTTTCTTTTCTGAATGATGGATGATTTATATTCATTTACTTAACATGTAACCAATGAATAAAACATTAAAGAATTAATCTATTTATTCATTCAATAATTTTAACTTCACGAACTTGTAACTTATTAGTTTATCACTTATTTATTTATTTATTACTATTCATTCTTATCGATTCTCATTTTTTCACTTTTCACACTTTCTGCTGTGTACCATCTTTGACGAATAATTTGCCTAAGGACCATTAAGTTTTCTATGTGAACTAGTCACTAAGGTAGTAAGAAGTATGAATTCAATCCTGGGATTAATATATTAATATATAATATATGGAATAATGAATAAAGTTACTACAATAGATGTACTGCATTCGATACGTCGTGTATTTAATACAAACAAACATTTTTCAGAAACATACTTGTATCTCTTTAACTCGTTTCCTTTATTAAACGTACGTTAAGGGTAATATAGGGACCATTACAATAAGGCCGTATTCTACGAAAACATTACACTTATGCAACACATATGTATAAAATATTCGACAAGTATTATAAAACATTCAAGTATGTTTTGCTTTTACGATGCAAGTTTGCACTGAAATCATTGATCATAACACTGACGATATTTAAAACTACTACTACTACTACTACTACTACTACTAGTAATAATAATAATAATAGACCACCAGCGTTCAACATAACTTACATCATCAATAACAGTGAAATATACCAAGAGAGAGAGAGAGAGAGAGAGAGAGAGAGAGAGAGAGAGAGAGAGAGAGCATAGGGTTAGCGTGACCCAGTGCCGTAAATTCTAGCCAAAACGGATATTCTCCCAACCGTTGGGCCAATGAGCCTAATAGGTGTTAGTTGTCCAATACTGGATGGATTCTATACTTACCAATCAACTCCCAAGTCATTTGATCACACATGTCACATTTGTATTTTTATTTACTCAATTTCTGAGTTAATAAGTATTATTGTATTCCATAAATAGGTACATATTGTGACGGGCCGAGAGAAAGGGTTAGGACTCAAAGACAGGATGAAAGCAACTGAGTGAGTTTATAGTAGAATACTCTCCTTTATATAAAAAAGCTCAAAACAACAAGAATTTTCATGTTAAAAAACAGACACTGTTACAGAGGAGAAAAGCAGACGTGATTTTTCAGGTTCTTTTTAGTGCGAGGGGAGAGCGAAGATACAAGCACAAAATGAACTATGTACGATCGTGTGACACACGGTTGGTACAATATTGTGAGTGAATATGTGTTTTGCTTGGTACTCGTCCATATTGGGAAAATAGCACTTGCCCCATATTTTATGGTATCTATTAATTGTAAAACCATATCGCCATTATTGCACTAAAAGTCTGAATCACCAACATTGGTGAATAGCATACAATGTAAATCTTATTCTTCAACTTCTGTACTCTACAAATCTTATTTCCTGAAGCTTTAGGAAATAATATTCACTGTAGATATTATTCAACGATTGGGGAAGAACGCAGGATGGAATTATATTTCCCTAAAGGTCGTAAGAATGACTATTATTATGATCTTATTTGCCCAACGATATCGTACATTGTATTTCCCCAACGGGTGATGTGTCAACCCACCCCCTCCCCCCGAAAAGGCGTCCTCCCTCCCGTATGCTGCCATACGGTATATATGACTATTTGAATTATTATTATTGAAATTACTAAAATTATCACCTTTATGAAAATATATCAAAAACACAATAACAAACTAAATTTGAATGATTCATTCTCGAATAATACTGCATTTAATAGCAACCGACAACAAGCCAACACAATAACAAACTAAATATGAATGATTCATTCTCGAATAATACTGCATTTAATAGCAACAGACAACAAGCCAACACAATAACAAACTAAATATGAATGATTCATTCTCGAATAATACTGCATTTAATAGCAACAGACAACATGCACACAATAACAAACTAAATTTGAATGATTCATTTTCGAATAATACAGCAGCATTTAATAGCAACCGACAACATGCCAACACAATAACAAACTAAATTTGAATGATTCATTCTCGAATAATACTGCATTTAATAGCAACAGAAACCTAACCAAATATGAATTGGACCTGTCAATAACGATGCCATACGCATAGTTTAAATGAATAACAATTAAATTTCATATCGTGATTGAATAAATTATATGATATATAAACAAAAGAAATGTAAAAAATATTCAAGAACCAGGAAAATTACTCAATTTATAATCAAACTTTACTTTTATAGAATAAATTCATGGACGACATATTTTGCATAACGAAATCTATTCAAGAACCAGGAAAATTACTTAATTTATAATCAAACTTTACTTTTATAGAACAAATTTATGGACGACATATTTTTGCATAACGAAATCGTCTAAAACGATGTAATCTTTGTAGATAAATCACTATAAAAATCCAGGCGAAGTAAATGATAACAAAAGTGAATATATAAACAGGAAGAATCACATAACTTTCACTATTCTTCCTCGTTATCTATTTTTAGAAGCCTTCCTCTCCGCCTTAATTAGGTCATTCCGGTGGGACCCATAATTAGACAGAGTTCATAAGTTTTCTTTTGTAGGCTTTTTTTTCTTCCGTGTCACAGCAGCCTTTGAGTAAATGGGTCTTTTAGTTTTTTCTTAAAGGCATCAAAATGTTTATATTTTCAAAGAAATATTTCTTTAAAAGGTCGTTTACGAATTTCTGTATTTCATTTGCTATCTCGATGTTTATCAAAATAAAACTTGCACTAACTTTTTAATTTAGTAAAAGTATAGAATATACTTTTTTAATTTAGTAAAAGTATAGAATATACTTTTTTAATTTAGTAAAAGTATAGAATATACTTTTTAATTTAGTAAAAGTATAGAATATACTTTTTAATTTAGTAAAAGTAGAGAATATACTTTTTAATTTAGTAAAAGTATAGAATATACTTTTTAATTTAGTAAAAGTATAGAATATACTTTTTAATTTAGTAAACGTATAGAATATACTTTTTAATTTAGTAAAAGTATAGAATATACTTTTTAATTTAGTAAAAGTATAGAATATACTTTATTGTGGGCAAGTGTGACCTTACAAAGCGGAAAATTGTTAATTCTCATTTTTTCTGTCTTGTTAATTACGCTACGTATTTTTTTTGTTTTTCAGAAAATGATAATAGAGACAGTTACAGTCCTGTAATCTTGTAACTGATTAAGTATCTTGGAAAATACAGAAAAACAATAAAATATACTGAAAAATACTTCTAAAAGACGAATAGAGAGTTACAGTCCTGTAATCTTGTAACTGATAACCTTGGAAAATACAGAAAAACAATAAAATATACTGAAAAATACTTCTAAAAGACGAATAGAGACAGTTACAGTCCGGTAATCTTGTAACTGATTAAGTATCTTGGAAAATACAGAAAAACAATAAAATATACCGAAAAATACTTCTAAAAGACGAATAGAGACAGTTACAGTCCTGTAATCTTGTAACTGATTATCTTGGAAAATACAGAAAAACAATAAAATATACTGAAAAATACTTCTAAAAGACGATTATGTTCTTTTAGGGCTAAAATATTAATATTATCAAATACTCACCTTATCCAGCAACACAACAAAGCCGCTGTCAAGGTTAACAGGAAGAAGGCCACAGCCATTTTCTCCCTTTCGCTTTAACCTGAAATGGAAAGTAAAACCTTCAATATCAAATATACCAACAGGAAAACTACAACAAAGTCTTAGTTATCATTAGATATAAAGTAAATAAGGTTTTCACAGAAACACTTGCGTAAGTTCTTAAGCCATATAACCCTTTTACCCCCAAAGGACGTACTGGTACGTTTCACAAAACTCATCCCTTTACCCCCATGGACGTACCGGTACGTCCTTGCAAAGAAATGCTATAAAAACCTTTTTTTTTTTTTTCATATTTTTGATAATTTTTTGAAAAAATTCAGGCATTTCCAAGAGAATGAGACCAACCTGACCTCTCTATGACAAAAATTAAGGCTGTTAGAGCAATTCAAAAAATATATACTGCAAAATGGGCTGGGAAAAAAATAACCCCTTAGCGGTTAAGGGTTGGAAATGTCCAAAGAGCCTGAGGGTAAAAGGGTTAATAAGTGAAAATAATCAAAATAAACGTAATACACTGGAGGAGCTGTAAACAGTGGCGGGCTACGGGAAAGACTGGTTGCAATAATACCAGATAATTAAAATATGAAATGCATGCCACATGAGATTATATAAATGCTACATAGTATTCCCTATGCTCCATTAAACAAGAATACTTGCATACATGTATTCCTAACACAACATATATGCTAAATGTGTATTAGCAATAAAGGTACATATAACAATGATAATCATATATACTGTATATGTAAATAATTATAATGATAATCCATCAGAAAGTATGACTATTAGTATAGGACTCTATGTGAAACAAAAAGGAACCAACTATCTTTAAATGTGACTTATCAATGGGAGAGGCAAGGGGCAATGACAAGACTCTAGAGAGTGACCATACATATGATCAGCGCAAACGCCACTTTCCCACCCAAGCTAGGACCAAGTAGGGCCAGGCAATGGCTGCTGCTGATGATTCAGCAGGTATAGCAAAAGGCTGCTCCAAAACACTCACCCTCAGTTCACACGGATGGTGAGGTTGCAGGTATTACAAAACAATAGAACTTGAGCGGGCATCGAACCATAGTCCAGCAGATCACCAAGCGGGAACGTAACCAATAGTCTACTTAAAATCCCTTAGCATATGCCTATTATCTCTAATACTTAAATGCTCGTTAATTAGTACTTCCTGGTTTTTTACTGTCTTCGCCACTGAATCTTGATTTGCTTCAGTATAGGCCTATAGTCCATTTCTTTTAGCGATGCATATTTGCACCGACTCGCAGCGGTGCCCTTTTAGCTCGGAAAAGTTTCCGGATCGCTGATTGGTTGGACAAGATAATTCTAACCAATCAGGGATCAGGAAACTTTTCCGAGCTAAAAGGGTACCGCCGCGAGTCGGTGCAAATATGCATCGCTAAAAGAAATGGACCATAGTGCTTTTATATCACTCGGTATATAAGGACTTCTAATATCTTAATTAGTATGAGTCAATGTATAAATGTACCAATTTGAAACTTCTTGCAAATAAGTTAGGTCGATTTTCCTAAAATTCCTCGATTTACAGTGTGACCCTATAGAGGAAGTTAGGTCGATTTTCCTAAAATTCCTCGATTTACAGTGTCACCCTATAGGGGAAGGTAGGTCGATTTTCCTAAACTTCCTCGATTTACATTGTGTGACCCTATAGGGGAAGGTAGGCCGATTTTCCTAAACTTCCTCGATTTACATTGTGTGACCCTATAGGGGAAGGTAGGCCGATTTTCCTAAAATTCCTCGATTTACATTGTGTGACCCTATAGGGGAAGGTAGGCCGATTTTCCTAAAATTCCTCGATTTACATTGTGTGACCCTATAGGGGAAGGTAGGCCGATTTTCCTGAAATTCCTCGATTTACATTGTGTGACCCTATAGAGGAAGTTAGGTCGATTTTCCTAAAATTCCTCGATTTACAGTGTGACCCTATAGAGGAAGTTAGGTCGATTTTCCTAAAATTCCTCGATTTACAGTGTGACCCTATAGAAGAAGTTAGGTCGATTTTCCTAAAATTCCTCGATTTACAGTGTGACCCTATAGAGGAAGTTAGGTCGATTTTCCTAAAATTCCTCGATTTACAGTGTGACCCTATAGAGGTCCGGTTATGCTAACTACTTCGAAGCTCTAAATTTGTGATTTAAGGTCAACAATAAGATGTTACTTGGTAAATTCTAAAATGTTTTTATTTAGTCAAGTTACACAGTATTTTTTTTTTCTATTATGAATCTTATTCTTAAACCTTTAGATAAACGAGGAATGATAAAGAACCGAAAAATAAAAATATGAAAACATATAACTATTTAATTGATGTTCAAATTAAGATAACATCGATCTTTTGAATTCTTCTTGATTGTATCTTCAAGATTTACGACAGTTTCCCATAATTAAGCTTTACGTTGAGAGTGAATCTGTAGATATAAAATCATAGCTCAAGTAACTGCCGCCAATTAGCAATAACCAAAGGAATACATTATAACTGACTTGACATAAATTGAAGAATATAGTCTTAGAGAATATTCAAACGAAAATGTTTTCAAGACTGGCTAAAAAAGTAACTGACTTGACATAAATTGAAGAATATAGTCTTAGAGGATATTCAAACGAAAATGTTTTCAAGACTGGCTGAAAAAGTAACAAGACCAGAAGACCATATTTCATACGATTCTTTTAAACTCCTTATGAAAGGAATGAAGATTAATAATATAACAACGGCATATAATATGCTGTACAACATAAGTTATTTTGCAGCTGTTAATAGCAGCTGTAGACTGCCTGTATATAATCACAAAAAACGCTTGTAGCTACAGTACAAACCAATGTGCTCAAAACTAAGGTTACCAAAAATGACGAATGAAGCATGTCATATTGCATTTGGAGAAGGAAAAAAAAAAAAAAAATCACCCTTATTGATAGGAAAATGAACCACATAAAACAGGAAACCAAAAATGACGAATGAAGCACGTCATATTGCATTTGGAAAAAAGAGAAAAAAAAAACACCCTTATTGATAGGAAAATGAAAATGAACCACATAAAACAGGAAAACGTTCAGTTCTCCACTTGCCACACATCACTTCTCGTAAGACGGTTTTCCAAAAGTACAATAAAGTATACAGGTTGATCTCAGTCTGTAGTCATACCAAAAGTACAATACAGTATACAGGTTGGTCTGAGTCTTCAGTCATACCAAAAGTACAATAAAGTATACAGGTTGATCTCAGTCTGTAGTCATACCAAAAGTACAATACAGTATACAGGTTGGTCCGAGTCTGTAGTCATACCAAAAGTACGATAAAGTATACAGGTTGATCCGAGTCTGTAGTCATACCAAAAGTACAATAAAGTATACAGGTTGATCCGAGTCTGTAGTCATACCAAAAGTACAATAAAGTGTACAGGTTGATCCGAGTCTGTAGTCATACCAAAAGTACAATAAAGTGTACAGGTTGATCCGAGTCTGTAGTCATACCAAAAGTACAATAAAGTATACAGGTTGATCCGAGTCTGTAGTCATACCAAAAGTACAATAAAGTATACAGGTTGATCTGAGTCTGTAGTCATACCAAAAGTACAATCAAGTCGACAGGTTGATCTGAGTCTGTAGTCATACCAAAAGTACAATCAAGTCGACAGGTTGATCTGAGTCTGTAGTCATACCAAAAGTACAATAAAGTATACAGGTTGATCCGAGTCTGTAGTCATACCAAAAGTACAATAAAGTGTACAGGTTGATCCGAGTCTGTAGTCATACCAAAAGTACAATAAAGTATACAGGTTGATCCGAGTCTGTAGTCATACCAAAAGTACAATAAAGTATACAGGTTGATCCGAGTCTGTAGTCATACCAAAAGTACAATAAAGTGTACAGGTTGATCCGAGTCTGTAGTCATACCAAAAGTACAATAAAGTATACAGGTTGATCCGAGTCTGTAGTCATACCAAAAGTACAATAAAGTATACAGGTTGATCCGAGTCTGTAGTCATACCAAAAGTACAATAAAGTAGACAGGTTGATCCGAGTCTGTAGTCATACCAAAAGTACAATAAAGTGTACAGGTTGATCCGAGTCTGTAGTCATACCAAAAGTACAATAAAGTATACAGGTTGATCTGAGTCTGTAGTCATACCAAAAGTACAATCAAGTCGACAGGTTGATCTGAGTCTGTAGTCATACCAAAAGTACAATCAAGTCGACAGGTTGATCTGAGTCTGTAGTCATACCAAAAGTACAATCAAGTCGACAGGTTGATCTGAGTCTGTAGTCATACCAAAAGTACAATAAAGTATACAGGTTGATCTGAGTCTGTAGTCATACCAAAAGTACAATCAAGTCGACAGGTTGATCTGAGTCTGTAGTCATACCAAAAGTACAATAAAGTATACAGGTTGATCTGAGTCTGTAGTCATACCAAAAGTACAATCAAGTCGACAGGTTGATCTGAGTCTGTAGTCATACCAAAAGTACAATCAAGTCGACAGGTTGATCTGAGTCTGTAGTCATACCAAAAGTACAATCAAGTCGACAGGTTGATCTGAGTCTGTAGTCATACCAAAAGTACAATAAAGTATACAGGTTGATCTGAGTCTGTAGTCATACCAAAAGTACAATCAAGTCGACAGGTTGATCTGAGTCTGTAGTCATACCAAAAGTACAATAAAGTAGACAGGTTGATCCGAGTCTGTAGTCATACCAAAAGTACAATAAAGTGTACAGGTTGATCCGAGTCTGTTGTCATACCAAAAGTACAATAAAGTATACAGGTTGATCCGAGTCTGTAGTCATACCAAAAGTACAATAAAGTGTACAGGTTGATCCGAGTCTGTAGTCATACCAAAAGTACAATAAAGTATACAGGTTGATCCGAGTCTGTAGTCATACCAAAAGTACAATAAAGTGTACAGGTTGATCCGAGTCTGTAGTCATACCAAAAGTACAATAAAGTATACAGGTTGATCCGAGTCTGTAGTCATACCAAAAGTACAATAAAGTGTACAGGTTGATCCGAGTCTGTAGTCATACCAAAAGTACAATAAAGTATACAGGTTGATCTGAGTCTGTAGTCATACCAAAAGTACAATAAAGTATACAGGTTGATCCGAGTCTGTAGTCATACCAAAAGTACAATAAAGTGTACAGGTTGATCCGAGTCTGTAGTCATACCAAAAGTACAATAAAGTATACAGGTTGATCCGAGTCTGTAGTCATACCAAAAGTACAATAAAGTGTACAGGTTGATCCGAGTCTGTAGTCATACCAAAAGTACAATAAAGTATACAGGTTGATCCGAGTCTGTAGTCATACCAAAAGTACAATAAAGTGTACAGGTTGATCCGAGTCTGTAGTCATACCAAAAGTACAATAAAGTATACAGGTTGATCCGAGTCTGTAGTCATACCAAAAGTACAATAAAGTGTACAGGTTGATCCGAGTCTGTAGTCATACCAAAAGTACAATAAAGTGTACAGGTTGATCCGAGTCTGTAGTCATACCAAAAGTACAATAAAGTAGACAGGTTGATCTGAGTCTGTAGTCATACCAAAAGTACAATAAAGTGTACAGGTTGATCCGAGTCTGTTGTCATACCAAAAGTACAATAAAGTATACAGGTTGATCTGAGTCTGTAGTCATACCAAAAGTACAATCAAGTCGACAGGTTGATCTGAGTCTGTAGTCATACCAAAAGTACAATCAAGTCGACAGGTTGATCTGAGTCTGTAGTCATACCAAAAGTACAATCAAGTGTACAGGTTGATCCGAGTCTGTAGTCATACCAAAAGTACAATAAAGTGTACAGGTTGATCTGAGTCTGTAGTCATACCAAAAGTACAATAAAGTAGACAGGTTGATCTGAGTCTGTAGTCATACCAAAAGTACAATCAAGTCGACAGGTTGATCTGAGTCTGTAGTCATACCAAAAGTACAATAAAGTAGACAGGTTGATCTGAGTCTGTAGTCATACCAAAAGTACAATCAAGTCGACAGGTTGATCTGAGTCTGTAGTCATACCAAAAGTACAATCAAGTCGACAGGTTGATCTGAGTCTGTAGTCATACCAAAAGTACAATAAAGTATACAGGTTGATCTGAGTCTGTAGTCATACCAAAAGTACAATCAAGTCGACAGGTTGATCTGAGTCTGTAGTCATACCAAAAGTACAATCAAGTCGACAGGTTGATCTGAGTCTGTAGTCATACCAAAAGTACAATCAAGTCGACAGGTTGATCTGAGTCTGTAGTCATACCAAAAGTACAATAAAGTATACAGGTTGATCTGAGTCTGTAGTCATACCAAAAGTACAATCAAGTCGACAGGTTGATCTGAGTCTGTAGTCATACCAAAAGTACAATCAAGTCGACAGGTTGATCTGAGTCTGTAGTCATACCAAAAGTACAATAAAGTATACAGGTTGATCTGAGTCTGTAGTCATACCAAAAGTACAATCAAGTCGACAGGTTGATCTGAGTCTGTAGTCATACCAAAAGTACAATCAAGTCGACAGGTTGATCTGAGTCTGTAGTCATACCAAAAGTACAATCAAGTCGACAGGTTGATCTGAGTCTGTAGTCATACCAAAAGTACAATCAAGTCGACAGGTTGATCTGAGTCTGTAGTCATACCAAAAGTACAATAAAGTATACAGGTTGATCTGAGTCTGTAGTCATACCAAAAGTACAATCAAGTCGACAGGTTGATCTGAGTCTGTAGTCATACCAAAAGTACAATAAAGTATACAGGTTGATCTGAGTCTGTAGTCATACCAAAAGTACAATCAAGTCGACAGGTTGATCTGAGTCTGTAGTCATACCAAAAGTACAATAAAGTATACAGGTTGATCTGAGTCTGTAGTCATACCAAAAGTACAATCAAGTCGACAGGTTGATCTGAGTCTGTAGTCATACCAAAAGTACAATAAAGTATACAGGTTGATCTGAGTCTGTAGTCATACCAAAAGTACAATCAAGTCGACAGGTTGATCTGAGTCTGTAGTCATACCAAAAGTACAATCAAGTCGACAGGTTGATCTGAGTCTGTAGTCATACCAAAAGTACAATAAAGTATACAGGTTGATCTGAGTCTGTAGTCATACCAAAAGTACAATCAAGTCGACAGGTTGATCTGAGTCTGTAGTCATACCAAAAGTACAATCAAGTCGACAGGTTGATCTGAGTCTGTAGTCATACCAAAAGTACAATAAAGTATACAGGTTGATCTGAGTCTGTAGTCATACCAAAAGTACAATCAAGTCGACAGGTTGATCTGAGTCTGTAGTCATACCAAAAGTACAATAAAGTATACAGGTTGATCTGAGTCTGTAGTCATACCAAAAGTACAATCAAGTCGACAGGTTGATCTGAGTCTGTAGTCATACCAAAAGTACAATCAAGTCGACAGGTTGATCTGAGTCTGTAGTCATACCAAAAGTACAATAAAGTATACAGGTTGATCTGAGTCTGTAGTCATACCAAAAGTACAATAAAGTATACAGGTTGATCTGAGTCTGTAGTCATACCAAAAGTACAATCAAGTCGACAGGTTGATCTGAGTCTGTAGTCATACCAAAAGTACAATAAAGTATACAGGTTGATCTGAGTCTGTAGTCATACCAAAAGTACAATCAAGTCGACAGGTTGATCTGAGTCTGTAGTCATACCAAAAGTACAATAAAGTATACAGGTTGATCTGAGTCTGTAGTCATACCAAAAGTACAATCAAGTCGACAGGTTGATCTGAGTCTGTAGTCATACCAAAAGTACAATAAAGTATACAGGTTGATCTGAGTCTGTAGTCATACCAAAAGTACAATAAAGTAGACAGGTTGATCCGAGTCTGTAGTCATACCAAAAGTACAATAAAGTATACAGGTTGATCTGAGTCTGTAGTCATACCAAAAGTACAATAAAGTATACAGGTTGATCTGAGTCTGTAGTCATACCAAAAGTACAATCAAGTCGACAGGTTGATCTGAGTCTGTAGTCATACCAAAAGTACAATAAAGTATACAGGTTGATCTGAGTCTGTAGTCATACCAAAAGTACAATAAAGTATACAGGTTGATCTGAGTCTGTAGTCATACCAAAAGTACAATAAAGTAGACAGGTTGATCTGAGTCTGTAGTCATACCAAAAGTACAATAAAGTAGACAGGTTGATCTGAGTCTGTAGTCATACCAAAAGTACAATAAAGTATACAGGTTGATCTGAGTCTGTAGTCATACCAAAAGTACAATAAAGTATACAGGTTGATCTGAGTCTGTAGTCATACCAAAAGTACAATAAAGTAGACAGGTTGATCTGAGTCTGTAGTCATACCAAAAGTACAATCAAGTCGACAGGTTGATCTGAGTCTGTAGTCATACCAAAAGTACAATAAAGTATACAGGTTGATCTGAGTCTGTAGTCATACCAAAAGTACAATAAAGTAGACAGGTTGATCTGAGTCTGTAGTCATACCAAAAGTACAATAAAGTAGACAGGTTGATCTGAGTCTGTAGTCATACCAAAAGTACAATAAAGTATACAGGTTGATCTGAGTCTGTAGTCATACCAAAAGTACAATAAAGTATACAGGTTGATCTGAGTCTGTAGTCATACCAAAAGTACAATAAAGTATACAGGTTGATCCGAGTCTGTAGTCATACCAAAAGTACAATCAAGTCGACAGGTTGATCTGAGTCTGTAGTCATACCAAAAGTACAATAAAGTAGACAGGTTGATCCGAGTCTGTAGTCATACCAAAAGTACAATAAAGTAGACAGGTTGATCCGAGTCTGTAGTCATACCAAAAGTACAATCAAGTCGACAGGTTGATCTGAGTCTGTAGTCATACCAAAAGTACAATAAAGTAGACAGGTTGATCTGAGTCTGTAGTCATACCAAAAGTACAATAAAGTATACAGGTTGATCTGAGTCTGTAGTCATACCAAAAGTACAATAAAGTATACAGGTTGATCTGAGTCTGTAGTCATACCAAAAGTACAATAAAGTATACAGGTTGATCTGAGTCTGTAGTCATACCAAAAGTACAATAAAGTATACAGGTTGATCCGAGTCTGTAGTCATACCAAAAGTACAATCAAGTCGACAGGTTGATCTGAGTCTGTAGTCATACCAAAAGTACAATAAAGTAGACAGGTTGATCCGAGTCTGTAGTCATACCAAAAGTACAATAAAGTATACAGGTTGATCTGAGTCTGTAGTCATACCAAAAGTACAATAAAGTATACAGGTTGATCTGAGTCTGTAGTCATACCAAAAGTACAATAAAGTATACAGGTTGATCCGAGTCTGTAGTCATACCAAAAGTACAATCAAGTCGACAGGTTGATCTGAGTCTGTAGTCATACCAAAAGTACAATAAAGTAGACAGGTTGATCCGAGTCTGTAGTCATACCAAAAGTACAATAAAGTATACAGGTTGATCCGAGTCTGTAGTCATACCAAAAGTACAATAAAGTATACAGGTTGATCCGAGTCTGTAGTCATACCAAAAGTACAATCAAGTCGACAGGTTGATCTGAGTCTGTAGTCATACCAAAAGTACAATAAAGTAGACAGGTTGATCCGAGTCTGTAGTCATACCAAAAGTACAATAAAGTATACAGGTTGATCTGAGTCTGTAGTCATACCAAAAGTACAATAAAGTATACAGGTTGATCTGAGTCTGTAGTCATACCAAAAGTACAATAAAGTAGACAGGTTGATCCGAGTCTGTAGTCATACCAAAAGTACAATCAAGTCGACAGGTTGATCTGAGTCTGTAGTCATACCAAAAGTACAATAAAGTAGACAGGTTGATCCGAGTCTGTAGTCATACCAAAAGTACGATAAAGTAGACAGGTTGATCCGAGTCTGTAGTCATACCAAAAGTACAATAAAGTAGACAGGTTGATCTGAGTCTGTAGACATACCAAAAGTACAATAAAGTAGACAGGTTGATCCGAGTCTGTAGTCATACCAAAAGTACAATAAAGCAGACAGGTTGATCTGAGTCTGTAGTCATACCAAAAGTACAATAAAGTAGACAGGTTGATCCGAGTCTGTAGTCATACCAAAAGTACAATAAAGTAGACAGGTTGATCCGAGTCTGTTGTCATACCAAAAGTACAATAAAGTATACAGGTTGATCCGAGTCTGTAGTCATACCAAAAGTACAATAAAGTAGACAGGTTGATCCGAGTCTGTAGTCATACCAAAAGTACAATCAAGTCGACAGGTTGATCTGAGTCTGTAGTCATACCAAAAGTACAATAAAGTAGACAGGTTGATCCGAGTCTGTAGTCATACCAAAAGTACGATAAAGTAGACAGGTTGATCTGAGTCTGTAGTCATACCAAAAGTACAATAAAGTAGACAGGTTGATCTGAGTCTGTAGACATACCAAAAGTACAATAAAGTAGACAGGTTGATCTGAGTCTGTAGACATACCAAAAGTACAATAAAGTAGACAGGTTGATCTGAGTCTGTAGACATACCAAAAGTACAATAAAGTAGACAGGTTGATCTGAGTCTGTAGTCATACCAAAAGTACAATAAAGTAGACAGGTTATTCAGAGTCTGCAGAGTTTAGTCATAAAGATTCTTGAGGGCAATAGATCCTTGGAGCCTAGCGTCTACGTTTGATTCCTTTAGGAAGGACGCAAGGATTCTAGACGTCCTTAAGAAGATTAGAAAACGTGAACCCCTAAGAAGGTTGTCAACTGTAAGGGACATTCAGAAGAGAGACGAAAAGATGAAGGGGAAAGGGATCAAGATACCAGCAGAGACTAAAATTTAGGGTCGTACGGTAAATCAAAACACAATGCTGATGCTACAGTAAGTATAATCATAATTTTGTTTATACGTGGGTAAGGGAGATAGTGGCGGTGGAAGAGACGTTATTATCAAGATAAATTATCATTAAGGTAGTCTCTCTTCTAGTTATATAGAAAAAAAGTATTACAAATTCACAAACCGTAGTCTTTATCAAATAGCAGAAATAAATCACAACAAGAGTTGGTATAAAATTAGTCCTAGATTTATGGAGCTAAAATGCCTAGATGAAATAAAAAGAAAAGTTTAATGGCACAATGAAGAAAGTACTAATAATTTCCTCTTGAAAATAGTTATTGATTAAGAAATAAGAGGATAAAACAAATAGCTATACATTGAAGCTAAGTCACCAGTCTTATAAAAATGTACATCAATTTGCCTGAAAACTTAAATCAATCAATTTATAACTTAAGATGGATAAATCTTCAAGAACGAACAACTTCGTTTACATTATATCCTTTGAACAGCAATCAAGTTTTATTCAAAACCTAGTCAATTAAGAAACTAGAAATATTATGACAGAGATCCATAACACAATCTCAGTACTTAATTCAGAAATAATGTCAGAATCACTAAATGAAGTTTATAGTTAGGCAAATAAGAGTAAATTTTCATATTTTGATTAATATTAATGTTTTCCTGTTAGTAAAAAGAAAAACATGGACCGCGTAAAAATATATTGTTATCTAGAAAATT
>NC_090750.1:63453081-63463081 GCF_036898095.1 Palaemon carinicauda | reverse complement strand
ATATATATATATATAACATTATTTGTATTTTACGGATTTCATAGTACTTTAAAACCAGTAGGAACTTTAAAATTCCACCTGCAAGTCTTTATATAACATTAAAATAAGACACTCGGATGAAGAATTAAATACTGTATTTACTTAATTGCAAACATTTGACCTTATCATAATTTGTTCCCCGCACGATAATTCTTCCAGCCAGACCTTTGACCTTTCCTGTGCCCTTTGTAGTCAGTCGCACTGAATAAATCAATAATAAATATAGAAAGAAGAAAAAAAAGAGAGAGAGAGAAGAGAGAGAGAGAGAGAGAGAGAGAGAGAGAGAGAGAGAGAGAGAGAGAGTAGCAAATACAAACTGAATTCTGTCACCTCCTGCGCGAAACCAATAAAAAATAGCCATAGCCTTTGCACAAGAAGCCATATATATGCAACCGGACTCACCCACATATACCTTAGGATAGCCAGGATTAGCCCTGAGATCCTTCTTACGCAGGACAGGGGAGAAGAGGAGGTCCCATATTTCGTTCAGACCGTCTTAAGCCTCTGGCACAAAAAGGGAAGTGTCCGGTTCAGCTACTGTTGAGCCGAGATTAATTTAACATGAACGAAAGTAAAATTCTACAGAGTATTTTCAATTCATTTTCTTTCTTTAAGTAAAATTCTACAGAGTATTTTCAATTTATTTTCTTTCTTTAAGTAAAATTCTACAGAGTATTTTCGATTCATTTTCTTTCTTTAAGTAAAATTCTACAGTATTTTCAATTAATTTTCTTTCTTTAAGTAAAATTCTACAGAATATTTTCAATTCATGATCTTTCTTTAAGTAAAATTCTACAGAGTATTTTCAATTCATTTTCTTTCTTTAAGTAAAATTCTACAGAGTATTTTCAATTTATTTTCTTTCTTTAAGTAAAATTCTACAGAGTATTTTCGATTCATTTTCTTTCTTTAAGTAAAATTCTACAGTATTTTCAATTAATTTTCTTTCTTTAAGTAAAATTCTACAGAATATTTTCAATTCATGATCTTTCTTTAAGTAAAATTCTACAGAGTATTTTCAATTCATTTTCTTTCTTTAAGTAAAATTCTACAGAGTATTTTCAATTCATTTTCTTTCTTTAAGTAAAATTCTACAGAGTAGTTTCAATTCATTTTCTTTCTTTAAGTAAAATTCTACAGAGTATTTTCAATTCATTTTCTTTCTTTAAGTAAAATTCTACAGAATATTTTCAATTCATTATCTTTCTTTAAGTAAAATTCTACAGAGTATTTTCAATTCATTTTCTTTCTTTAGGTAAAATTCTACAGAGTATTTTCAATTCATTTTCTTTCTTTAAGTAAAATTCTACAGAGTATTTTCAATTCATTTTCTTTCTTTATTTCCGTCCTCATTTGTACAATATCTTCCTTTCTCCTCTCCCTATTTCCACTGACATTATGTCTGTTTCAATTATGCAATGACCAATTTAGCAAATACTCTGTCTCATCTATTTTAACTTAATTCTCGATTCCTAAGATTCTTTGCCATCTTTTCAAATTCATTTAAATCTTAATCTATTCCATAAAATTTTTTAATCTCACCGTTTATCAATATTTCACATAGTTTTTTATGTGAAAATATTCGGACAATAGCTATAATGTTCTTCCATAAACCTACTGAGATTATTCTCACGTGTCAATTTCTTCTCTCTCTCTCTCTCTCTCTCCTCTCTCTCTCTCTCTCTCTCTCTCTCTCTCTCTCTCTCTCTCTCTCCCCTATACAGTAAGTTTTCTCCTTCTCATCACCCATGTTCCTTCTATCTATCCGTGGTAAATAGACACTACTGAGATTATTCTCACGTGTCAATTTCTTCTCTCTCTCTCTCTCTCTCTCTCTCCTCTCTCTCTCTCTCTCTCTCTCTCTCTCTCTCTCTCTCTCATTCTGTGTAAGTTTTCTCCTCATCATCACCCATGTTCCTTCTATCTATCCGTGGTGAATAGACACTACAGAGATTATTCTCACGTGTAAATTTCATCTCTCTCTCTCTCTCTCTCTCTCTCTCTCTCTCTCTAAGTTTTCTCCTTATCATCACCCATGTTCCGTCTATCTATCTGTGGTGAATAGACACTCCTGAGATTATTCTCACGTGTCAATTTCATCCATCTCTCTCTCTCTCTCTCTCTCTCTCTCTCTCTCTCCTGTAAGTTTTCTCCTTATCCTCACCCATGTTCCTTCTATCTATCCGTGGTGAATCGACACTACTGAGATTATTCTCACGTGTCAATTTCATCTCTCTCTCTCTCTCTCTCTCTCTCTCTCTCTCCTTATCATCACCCATGTTCCTTCGATCTATCCGCGGTGAATAGACACTTCCCACAACTGTACCCTTACTTTTATCCTTCGCATACTGTTTCAATCCATCCCTTGCGAATGGATCTGTTACCCAAACAGCCGGAAGGGTAGTATGTTGGGGGGGAAATTGTACTCACATCATGACCTATCATAAGAATGTCCCCAAAGAATGCACTGCACATGTGCAATGCCAGTGATGACTGGTATGGATGTCTTTATATTCGGTTTTTCTCATATCATCGACGGCTGGAGTCTTCTTGTGGTACGCATCAACAATTGCAACGACAATATTGATAAAACGAAGAACAACAAGAACGATATTGATAAAATAAAGGACAACAACATTAGTAACTTGTGGTACGCTTCAACAATTGCAACAACAATATTGATAAAACGAAGAACAACAAGAACAATATTGATAAAATAAAGAACAACAACATTAGTAACAACGAGAACAACAACATTAGTAACAACAACAATATTATTAAAACAAAGAACAACACCAATAATATTGATAAAACAAAGAACAACACCATTAACAACAACAACAATAATATTGATAAAACGAATTACAACCATACTAACAACTGCAATATTGACCAAACGAAGAACAACGACGACAATAGCAATAGTAATAACAACCGCAATAATAATAATAATAATAATAATAATAATAATAATAATAATAATAATAATCTATCTTATCTTCTTTCACTGATAATGAGCTTTACAGAAAATTAAATGCTACCAAATTATATCAAGCGGTATTAATTTCACTCCTCTAAATCAGACATGGTAAGAAAAAGAAGCCATTTACCATGACCAGATATTGAAGGCTGATTAATTAAACGAATACAAATCATCTGGCGCCAGACTGACAGGTTTAAAGAAATGGGATAATTCTACGTCAACGAAGGCAGACGTCATATTTAATACAATGCCAATTTCCATGGCATGATAAACGGATTGTCTATCTTAAATCCCATGAGTTATTCAGACCGCCTTTGACTTATATTATCTATATGTAGATTATGAATATATATATATATATATATACAGATATATATGTATATATAGACAGTATATATATATATATATATATATACACACATATATATATATACACACACATATATATATATATATATATACACTAAATACATATATAGTACATATACATATATATGTATACATAATGTTTTTGCGAGTATATTCATATGTATAAATATACATATACATATATATATATATATATATAGTGTGTGTGTGTGTGTGTTTGTGTGTGTGACAGCGTTCCTGATAAGCTTTATATAAATCAGAAATCTTAAAACACCAAATCTGAATTAGTAATGATTTTCATGTTCTCGCGTAATACCCTTCACTTTAACCCAACATCATATCATTTATTTCGAAATTTCGAAATCGATATAGTAAGAATTTTAAAGAACCAAATACAGTATTATTAAGTCAAAAATGAATACAGTCTGAAAACTGCAACAAAATCAAGTAAACAAACTGGAACAGGGGAGCAAGAAAGCGCAAACAAATGCTCTAGCCTTAACGTAAACAGACCAAAGTTTTGTCTGGTTTCGAAATATAAACGGAGAAGGTATGCATCTCGATTATCCAAAGTTATTATAAGTAATCATTAACTCACGATCACAATTCCAAAAAATGTAGCATAACAAAAAAACCCCATAAATGCTAATCTATGAATTTCCGTCTTCTGTTCCTGTAACAGACCATGAGTAGTCTCAGTTACAAAAATGAATGGACGTGGATAAAATTATTCTGTTACTAAATTCGGATCTACAGTAATTGTCTCCTTCATTTAACCCTTTTACCCCCAAAGACCGTACTGGTACTTTTCACAAAACTCATCCCTTTACCCCCATGGACGTACTGGTACGTTCTTGCAAAAAACTGCTATTTAAATTTTTTTTGCATATTTTTGATAATCTTTTGAGAAACTTCAGGCATTTTCCAAGAGAATGAGACCAACCTGACCTCTCTATGGTGAAAATTAATGCTGTTAGAGCAATTTTAAAAAAATATACTGCAAAATGTGCTTGAAAAAATTAACCCCTGGGGTTAAGGGTTGGAAATTTCCAAATAGCCTGGGGGTAAAAGGGTTAAGACTAGTTTTATGAAAACCTCTTGGTTATCTAAAATATTATTATATAAATCTTATTATATAAACTTCAATTCCTCAGATCATATTCGAATGCCGAATGTCTGAAGAAATAAATTCTTCATGATCTGAACACAGGATTGAAGTTAGCGAGATAGTAGATCACAGTTTTATTCGAGAGGAATCTTCCTTTGTCTCTTTTTGGAAGGGCTGATTGTATTTTTTTTTTACCTGATGACGTTCCTTCGCGTCTCTTCCATGGGTCAAATTCCCGTCTGTTGAAAGGAGTCTTGGCTTCCTCTTTTCTATTTCTCCTATACAATATTGTCTGGTTACACACACACACCACACACACACACACACACACACACACACCACACATATATATTTATATATATATATTTATATATATATATATATATATATATATAATATATAAATATAATATATATGATTTTCTATGCCTCTTTGCCTTTTAGTAATAACGGAAATATGGGAAACAAATTAAAAAGGTCATTTTAAACAATTTTCCAAGTCTGGATTTTAAACTTATTTTTAAGAATCCCCTGACAGTGGGATCTATGTTTAGAATAAGGATTCTCTCCCCGACCTAATGCGTTCTTCGGTGGTCTATATGTTTACTTGTCCGAGATGTAATCTCGGAAATTATGTGGGTTCCACAAAAAGACTGCTGAAAGTTCGCATAGATGCACATCGGGGAGTGAGTCATAGAACTGGATGTGCGCTCAAAACCAAAGAATTCTCAACCATCAGAGAACATGCAAGTAAATGCAAGACCAACACTGCATATAAAAACTTTGAAATCATAGCTCAAGCGCCAAATAACTCCTCTCTACTAGTATTGGAATCGTTAATGATTAAAGAAAAGGCTCCTAAACTAAACAGCCAATTATCCTCTGTGCCCCTCCACATCGCTTAGAGCTGGCAAATTTAGAATTTTCCTCCTGAGTACTATCCTTCAGATAGTCACTCAGTACTCTAGTCTGTTCCAGACAGGTTGGTCTCCTTAGACAATTTTGATTTTTGTATATTTAATTTTAAGATACTTTTCTCTTAGTTAATATTTTTATCTCCATATTTTACTTGTAACTGTGTTTATAATTTCAATTTTAATTTTGACTGTGTTTTTGTATTTTATATATTTTCACTGAGTTTTGCTTATAATGTTTTATATGTCCATTTTAGCCTTGATAATGGGATGAGTCCTGAAACGTCGGCACCAATAAATTGAAAGATGTTGTCCAGACTATTCGTCCTCCTTTTTATTTTATCTTTGAAGCTCGCCAGGAGCAACGACCTACCTCAATATATATATATATATATATATATATATATATATATATATATATATATATATATATATATTTCTTTCGGTCACGCTAAGAGGGATCGCCAGACATATACCTACTCGGCATCTCCCTGTCCCTAGGGTAGGGGAAGGAAGAGAGTAGTCAAACCCTGGTGAGAGGGGTACCCTAAGAGTTTCACTCGAAAACCACAATCTCCCACAAATTATCGAAACTAACGTGTTGTAGTTAAGAAAGGGTAAGGGGGTGGGTAGGGTTGAATCTATGGGTGTGTGTGTGCTTGTATGTATAATCTATCTAAATATTCAGCCATCATTTTTGACAGGTCGCTTACATTAGTAGGTAATATTTTGGTTGGAAATTATTTCCCTTCGTGCTTCTCTTTAGAGGCCAACAACCACCCGTCCAGCAAGGCATCATTGAACCCATTAACTCACTAAAAATATTTGACCGAAAATTTTGAATTCTTTCCAGGCCTCCATTTTCCTTAGCTATAAAAATATATCATCTATCATTACGTGGTTTTAGTACTGCAGGATATAAAGGATATGATATTGCTTATCTTACTGGTATTTACAAGAAAATCTCGTTCCAGATAAATCCAGAAGTACTACCAGGCACATGCAGGAAAAAATCAATTAGGATAAGGAAGACGATAATGCTTGGGAGACTCGTAAAGGTTTTTTTTTTTTAAGTGTTCCATAGTTGTACGATATAATCAAAACAAATAAACACACACACACACCACACACACACACACATATATATATATATATATATATATATATATATATATATATACATACACATATATATATATATATATATATATATGTGTATATATATATTTATACATATATATATCTATATATATATATATATATATATATATATATATATATATATATACATATGTCTTAAGACACCGTCGCTTTTATCATAGAGCATATTACTCTTGTGACACGCGTCTGAATAATAATTGTGAACAAAAATATAAAGTAAAGCCTAACAAGAGATTTCAGAATCCAGCTGCCTAAGCTAAACACCAGAATTAATACTTTCAAATACCTAAGCCCTGTAAAAGGATTCATCTGACCATAGTATAAAGTATGGACTGTAAGACGCTGTGGCAGTAACAGTAACCATCAGGATTCTTTGTTAACCATGATAAGCCACGGCAAGGAGAGCCCGAGCTTCCGAAATCTGGTCAGGATATGCTTCCTTGGCAACTTGATCTGCTGAAATGTCTACTGACTTAGATATTTCGGGTGGCATGTTATGAGATTATATGGGATGAAGTCAATTTGCCCCATGGATGGTGCTTTCTATAAGAGATTACGTGAGATTATTGATAAATGGCTTTTGGAAATGATGGTAAGTTAGTGAAGATGGACAAAAAGCTCTTTTGCTTTTAGAAACTGTTGGTGATATATAATATTCAACGCGGCCTCAATCATCTGAGTATCTTGATAGTTTTTCATTTGAGATTAAACCAAGATTATTATTTATACATCCTCTGATTTATCAATAACAAAAACGCAGCATTAGAGGCAAGTAACCATTTTTCTATATTACAAATATGAATCTGAGATGAGATATAATCTTTGCAATGGCAACTTACTTTACTTTTACTTTGATGGCTGCTTTTTCGGTCCCATAGAGCAGGGGAACCCCACTCTGTACAGACCTCCACTGTCGTTTTACCTTGTTCATTCACAGTATTTATCTTTTCAAGTCACATATTGTTCATTTACTGTTAAATCGTCACTGTCAAAAGACTCATGAAATAAGAAAGTCTTCAGTTTCCCCTTGAAAGCCTTAATGTCTTCAATCATTCGACATATTGAAATAAAGTCCTCTAGTAATATATTATGAGCTTTACAACAATGACCTCTGAACTTTGGAAATGTAGAATATTATACCTTGTTCGGTTATATATCCCAGTTGAGAAGCTTAATTCAGTAATATCTCGAGATTTGTGATAGCTGGAAAAGTAAAATGTCAAATTACATTAACTGTTTATCCAGAGCACATTTCACAATGTTCCGGAGAATCAACTTTTAGCCTGCATCAATTACCTACTCCATTTCATATCTAATACATGTGCATGTGGGCTATATAAATCAAATATAATGTCTGTCTAACAACTCAACTCATTATAAGTTAATAATCCTTCTAAATCCTGGTTTTCATTCATATTCATTAGAAAAAACATGTTAATTCCTACTGTTGTTAGTATTATTATTACTATCCAAGCTACAACCCTAGTTGGAAAAGCAAGATGCTATAAGCCCAGGGGCTCCAACAGGGAAAAATAGCCCAGTGAGGAAAGGAAATAAGAAATAAATAAATGAAGAGAACAAATTAACAATAAATCATTCTAAAAACAGTAACAACGTCAAAACAGACATGTCATATATAAACTATTAACAAACATCAAAAACAAATATGTCATAAATAAACTATAAAAGACTCATGTCCGCCTGGTCAACAAAAAAGCATTTGCTCCAACTTTGAACTTTTGAAGTTCTTACTGATTCAACCACCCGATTAGGAAGATCATTATAGAGAAAGGAAGAAGAATAATATATTCGATTCTTAATATGATGAATTTTTCCAAAGGTGAATAGATCGTCTGGGTCAAAAATTTCTTCAACATCTAAGTGAAAGAAGCTAACAGGACACTTCTTACAAGAGGTCGAAAAAAACAACGAGTTTTTAAGTTCCCCGTTGACGCCAAGTGACGGCTGAAGAAAGCTATCTACGGATTGAAAGTCTTCCTTTGGTTTCCTCCTTCCGCATTGGAATTTTCAAAGGAAGGGTACCCTGACACTTGCACGACTTTTTGCCACGAATTTGTCGTGGCAAGTCGTGACATTTTGTGGCACGACTGGAAGATTAAAAAAAAAAAAAAAAAAAAAAAAATTACCTCAGAATCACAGCTGACCTGTCCACATTGACACGAACTTTCACGACGAGTTCACGCATAGTTTGCGCACTTCCCGCATCGTCCGACGAGTTCACGAACAGTTCGTGCATAGTTCATGACCCGGTTACGAATTTTGTCATGACAAAATTTTGAACATTTCAAAATTCTCGTTACGACAGGCCACGATGTCACGACGGGTTTACGAAAACTTCTCGCCAGTTCAAGACTCGAGTCGTGACAATGCGTGCCACAAATTCGTGCAAGTGTCATCCTGGCTAAAAGTTGTCGTTAACTCATCATAATCATCTCCTATGCCTATTGACGCAAAGGGCCTCAGTTAGATTTCCCCAGTCGTCTCTATCTTGAACTTTAAATCAATACTTCTCCATTCATCATCTGCTACTGTGAGCTCTTTAGCAATAATGATGTTTCCATATCTCATGTAAACAAGATGTATTTTGATCCACACATTCATAACCATGGGAGAATATACAAATACAATACTCCTATTAAAATGTATTGCCGACGAAACAACTTCTTAATATGAATGGGCTTACTATATACGTATTGTCATATGAATGAATCATTCCATTCAATCTAGAGTATGTTCTTCCATCTGTTTACTCTTTAGTGTCAGCCGTTGTAGGCTAGTATTTCTTATATCTACTTACCGACCATCATCTCATCATCGTTGGTCGTTAAGTAGATATATAGAAATACTGGCCTACTACGGCTGACACTAAAGAGTAAAACAGATGGAAGAACAAAACTCTAGAATGAATGGAATGATTCATTCATATGACAATACGTATATAGTAAGCCACTCATACTAAGAAGTTGTTTCATCGGCAATACATTTTAATAGGAGTATTGTATTTGTAGTATTCTCCCATGGTTATGAATGGGGATCAAAATACATCTAGTTTATATAAGATATGGAAACATCATTATTGCTAAAGAGTAAACACAATAGAAGATGAAATAAAATTAAATTGCGTCAATTCACATTCTATATCTAAGCAATAAGAGCTCCAATTTCACAAACTAATACCTTGATATAAAAAAAAAAAAAAAAAAGACTACAGAATTTCATAAATGAAAAAAAATACCTTCAAAAACAAATTACAGATTTTATAAACATAATATAAACACAATATATGCAAACACAACTAAAACGAATAACAAACCTACACTAAAATACAGTCTAGCTCCGAGGTGGATCCCCGGGCTTCGCCACGAGCGAGTGTAAACAAAGAGATATTTCAGTGTGCATATTTCTG
>NC_090750.1:63450519-63452581 GCF_036898095.1 Palaemon carinicauda | reverse complement strand
AGAGAGAGAGAGAGAGAGAGAGAGAGAGAGAGAGAGAGAAAGATATTGATTTGAGGTTTTCTGGCATCCTCAAATCAATCAATCAATCTATCTCTCTTTTTATTTCAAGAGAGAGAGAGAGAGAGGAGAGAGAGAGAGAGAGAGAGAGAGATCGACGTCCTTTAAATATTTATTAACAGTAGTACAATAGCTACTTGAAACCTGAAAACCACTTAATGTGGATGTTAGAGATTCATGGATTGCAGATGCACCCCTTTGATGAAAGACATAAAGAAAAGGGAGCCGCGACACAACATTAAAGGTGACATACGCTCCTTCAATGCCAATAAATCCAAAACTTATGATAAATGCACGGCTCGCACTGCCAAATTTCCACCGTATCTTGACGGCCTTTTCTCAATAAATCCTTCGCGGTGACATTCTCTGGCAAGTCCTCCTTGTCCGAAGTTGTCTAACCTTGCTTTCAACCCGTCCATTAGCGATGATTTACGAAACCCAAAATCTTCTTCCATCAATGCAAGATACTGTGCTAAGGGCATACCGGAAAGGCCTTAAACATCGTCCATAAGTAGGTATTTACGGTGTTACAGCATTCTCCCATTTATCATTGACTTCCAACTAGATGCGCAGAGGATTACAAGAACATCACACACGTTGCTGGCAAGGTAAAGCTTAAATGCAATGTTTCACAATTCATTTTAGGCTTCCAATCTGTTGTTATCTGAACCAGTGAATTTTCTACCTTATACTGATAAGGACGCTTTATACAAGTGTCAAAATAATATTCAAACTCCTCTGTGGCTACGTATTCTTTCAAGTAACCGCTCTTTTACTAAGGGCCTCTCTGACATCAAGAGTCCGTGATTGTATGAGGCCGGTGTGATGGTCTGAACGATCCCCCGGTCTCAGAATTCTCTTTGATAATCTGCGCATGACGCGAACATTACCGTTTACCAGTGCATACGAGGTTGATGTTGTATTTTCCTGTAATGTTAGCGTGCGCAGCTCAACATTACCGCTTACCAGTACATACGAGCTTGATGTTTTATTTCCATGCGAGCGAAGCGAGCTAATGGCGGAAAAGAACCATTATACAATGTCAAGGAGAAATCTGAGACCGGGGGATCGTTCAGACCGTCACACCGGCTTAATCTAAAAGAATAAAATGATTGAGACCTTCAGGTTGTGCATATCAGATTGTTTGAAGGAAGCCCGTTGGCGGATTACCAAATAAATATAAGATGAGTTACGAGACTAATCAATCACTTTATGTACACCAGAAACTGATGAAAGTTAGATATCAATCTAATTTGAAGGAATTAAAAGAACTAAAGTGATTTCCCCACCCATCCAACTCAGAAATTTACCGAAACTTAACTACCTATTTACTAAGGGTAGGCCCTGCTGCTTCCTCCGGTGCCTTAGATTTGACCGCGGAGGTAGCAGCAGTAGGGGATTCAGCATTATGAAGCTTCATCTGTGGTGGATAATGTGGGAGGTTTGGGCTGTGGCACCCTAGCAGTACCAGCTGAACTCGGCTGAGTCCCTTGTTAGGCTGGGAGGAACGTAGAGAGTAGAGGTCCCCTTTTTGTTTTGTTTCATTGTTGATGTCGGCTACCCCCCAAAATTGGGGGGAAGTGCCTTTGGTATATGGATAAACTTCAACCTTACTCATAGCTGGAAAGCCATTTCCTCTCAGTAAATAAGAGTGTAACCACAAAACACATCAAAGGCGTAGCTTGACAAAGAGAAACGGCTTCTTCATAGTGAGCAGACGTTGATCGCCTCAAGAATGATTGACGTGGAATGATGGGGATTCGGGATACAAACGTCACGGAACGAAGATAAAAAACCTACCCCATGTCATGGATACAAGTTATTCTTCTAATAAAGCATCAAGAAAATACCAGATTCATGGAATTTAAAATCTGAAAACGTGACAAAATTAAAAAAAAAAAAAAATTAAATAAATAAATAAATGAATAAATAAATAAATAAATAAAACTTTTTACAGTGAGAAAACACAAAATCTCATATGCACAATCCAGTATGAGATTGAATG
>NC_090750.1:63440519-63445519 GCF_036898095.1 Palaemon carinicauda | reverse complement strand
GTTATTCGGTATCGCTCTTCATATCAATTCCTCCTCCACTCCTGTTACATTATTGGTGCCCTATAGGGTGCCTTTCACCAGCACACAGATGTGTTTACATGTTTTCAGAGTGCCGAGGTTCAGTTCCACATCAAGGCATGACCCACTCAAGCAGCAAAGCAGAATAAGTGCTTGCTGTATTTCCCGATGCCACATTCCTAGATATCTCCAATTGGCTTTGCTAGGAAAGGGACACACCCATACCGCATGAAAACCTGAAATCATATCTACTGGAGCAATACTCATCATCAAAAGCCGCACATGTAGCCTAGATTTTTAAATTCTCAACAATCATTGGGGATCAAAAGCTGCCAATGGCCCTCAGATAAAGGATCAGTATTGTTCACATTCAGCCTGCTGAAGGCAATTCTTCTTCTGATGTGAACCTACTTCATACTCTTTGGGTACAATGCATATCAAAACCTGTGTGAGCCACCCTTCTCGATGTCGACACCTTGCCCATGAAAGACCTGATGACTAAAGTCGATGCCCTTAAAGACAACCACTCCTCACGGTTAAGAGCTCCAACAACAATTCCACTCCTGACTAAGGGGACAACCTTACAACACCAACTGAGGCTGAGGTGAATGCTGTAGAATATTGATTCTCGCCTTGTGATATGCTGGAACAGCAATGAAGATGCCCACCACCCACCTACGCACCAACTAACGCCCTCAACGGCCATTGGATGATGCCCCTTGCCCTAAGATGTGCTACGACCACTCTAGATTCGGGGCTGCTACTATGAAATGTGCTACCAGATGTCTATGGTAAAAGAAAAAAAAAAGTGTAAGTTGGCCATCGCCCGTGGTAGTGGCTACCCATTAATTAATCTTTTATTTTTGCATAATTCAGGATCTTATGTGCACTTTCTGGTGGATAGTAGTGCCTGTTGGTCCCTTTTGCCAGGTTCCCTCTTAAGGGTGCCAACCAGTCATTCCAAGAATACTGATATCTGACCAGTGTCCGCTAATGGATCTGCTATCCCTACCCACGGTTACAAGATGCTGACACTGTTGTTTGTGAGCTACTAGTACCAGTGGAATTTTAGTATCGATGATGTTACACAGTCTTCCATTGGCGTAGATTTCTTGGTTCCACCTAGTTAACATCTCACATAAATGCTTAGTCAATGCCAGTAACTTATATGATAATGACTTCATCTTATCACCTGCTTCCTCTGATTACAGGCACCTTAATGTGCAGACCAAAAAAAAAGACCACTACCAACTCCCAACATCGCCAACCTAACCACCTACCTTGACAGTGCTTAAGTATGTTTTACCCTTGACCTCCTGAAGGAATTAATACCGAGTGCCCATGAACCCAGAACACATCCAAAATACTGTCATTACAACCCACTTCAGCAAATATACTTTCAATTACTCCTGCTTTGGCCTTAGTAATGCATGGGCCACATTTCAATGACTCATGGAGGCATCTTAGGGAACCTCCCCTTTTGTGTATGTTATGTACAGTAGATGACATACTAATATTCTCTCTCCCTCACTGTCTGCAGCAGAATGGACTTGTAGTCAGGTAAGAAAAGTGTAGCCTACCTTTTGTGCCAAGGGTGTGAAATTCTTGGGTCATAGCATCAATCTTGAGGTTGTTAACTCCCTTACTGAGAAGGTATCAGCAGTACAGACGCTCCCCATGCCTTCGACTGCAAAGCAAAACAGGAGTTTTTGGGCACGGTGAACCATTATCATGAATTATTGGCAGCCATCGCTTCCACTCTTGCCCCCCACTATGACGCCCTTAAGGGGAAGCCAAAAAATCTGAAATGAGGCCCAATTAAGGGGGTGGCCTTCAATGCAAAGAAAGCCGTATCAACTGCTACTGTTCCTACCTTTTCCATGCGAACTGTACCCCTCCCACTCTCCAACGATACTAGTAATGTTGCTATAGGTGAGGTACTCAAACAAACGATCAACAGATCGCCCTGCCCATTGGCTTTCTTTAGTAGAAAACTTTCCAAGGCGGAATCCAGCTACTCTATCTTCAGCTATGAATTACTGGTAGTGTATTTGGCTGTTCGTCACTTCCGCTACTTCTTAGAGGGCCCATCCTTCATCATTCACAGGGACCACATGCCCATTGTGCACCCCTTCGATCAACAGTCAGATACCCAATCCACCCATCAACGGTGACACTTCTATGCAATTTTTGAATGCAACTGTACCATTCAACACGTCCTTGATAAACTAAATAACATTGCAGATGCCCTTTCCAGAAACACACTGGCTACCATCCACCTGGGAATGGATTGCAATGCCTTAACAGAAGCACAATAAAAGATCCTCAGTACCAAACCTGCAGGACATCCTCCTCGACTCTCCACTGGGAAGATGTTGCTCTTGATGACTCCTATGCAACACTGCTTGGTCAGTATTGATAGGCAATGCCAGTGGATACCTATATCCATGTGCCAACAGGTGTTTTAATTGATCCAGGGCCTCTCACACCCCTTGCGCTGATCTACTTTACAGGTACTGAAGTCAAAGTTCCTAAGGCATGGCATTACTAAAGATGCTAAAGAGTTTGTCCGTGCCTGTACTTCATGTCATATTTTAAAATAGCATCAACTTACAGATTCCAGTGTGGGCACTTTTCATCAACCTCAGCATCATTTTCCCTAATTCACATTGACATGGTTGGCTTCAGCGGGAGCCGTGTAATACACGTGCAACAAGCAATGTATATACAAATAAAGAAGAGTGTCCTCTCTCTCTCTCTCTGTTTTCTGTTATGGAGCAAACACAGTAACTACTATCTGACCCTTGGGGGAAAAAAGTTGAATGTAACACGCTATATTTTCATTACATATATATTTTTTTCAATTTTCATGCCAAGGTGAACCTTATTGAAAATACATTGAATGTACATATGCAATTGTTATCCTAATGTCATCTCTTGAGGGCCTATAAATACCAGTGTTAACGCTAAATAAAGTTAGTGGGTTTCTCTTTACGTATACAAGATACAATTTATCTGAATCAGGTTAAAACATACGTTCTTACAATGACTCGCTATTGAACAATTGATAAAACTAGTAAGAAAATATATGCATCAACATTATGTTTTCTATAAAAACCAAACCATGCTAATATTTTCAAATAGTTTTGCTCGGATATCTTCAAAACCTTACATGCATATACTACCATCCATCATCTAAAATGCAAATAAATTAACATGCGCAAAGGATAGCTATACAAAACATTTTGTTGGTCTCCATGATTTTCAAAAAGAAAAATCATGGCAATTACTTCCGGTGTCTTAATGTTAATAACAGAAATTTAATCATGCCTAAAATCAACGAGTTCTTGCTAAATCCTGTTGCAAGAGTAACATAAGACTCCAAAAATGCGCGTTGTCTTAATTGCCTACTTTATTAGGCGATATCAGTCAGAAGAAGGAGCGCTAAGACAATGTCTCTGATTGAAAGAACTTGCTAGAGAGACAAGGCTATGCATATTGCAAACTTGGTGATGAGGTAACAAGATAAACGCTTCCATAGCTTATCAGTACCAGAACTTCTTCGGCTGTTTGCCATAAAGGGGTTATACTCTGATTCAAGTAATCTTATTATCGACTGATCCGAGAAGTTTATACGTCAAGGTATCTTGATGTGCTGATAAATGTACTTGAAAGTTCACACCACTTGGGTTTGCTCAATCATTTTTACATTGCCGAAGGCTGTGATCCCTATCAGGCGTGTTATTTACATAGACACACGTGATATAAACAGCGATAAAATGCGATGCTATGATTCAATCGCAAGTTGACAATATCTGTTGGGAGATCTATAGACGTGTCTGGAAAAATTCGAAACCACGCGAACGTGTGAAAAAAAAAAAAAAAAAAAAGATTAGCAATTAAGGGCAAGCAACAGGTCTGTCAGACGGTAGCTAACTTGAAGCTATTTCTCAAACGTCAGTTGAATGTGATTCCTTTACCACCACGGAGTCCATTATCATTCAAAATGCATGTAAGATTTGGTCTTTATTTGGGAACAGCGATAGATTAAGCAACTCTGTGAACAACCAGTTTTTAAGTAAGTTAGAGGCTGATCAATATTCTTGAATTAACTGCTATCTACAGGCAAATATACACACAAACGCGTGCTCCCACAAACGTACACAAACATAGCGTGTGTGTGTGGTCTCACCTGGATATGAATAATAGATAATAATGCCTACACACCCACTATCGGCCTTTGTATTAAAAAAAGTAATAATCTGTTACTGAAAAACTATGTAATTCAAAGATATTATTCGTCTATTTTCCATAGCAGTGAATAAGTTACAGCATTACACTCTTGATGGGAAAAGTATAAATTAAAGAGAAAATCTGATAATGTGTCCTATCAGATTAAGGGAAAAAAACCGCTGATCAACACCGTCAGTCTTTCCTCACTCTTATTTTTCAATGTAAACATTGAATGGATGCAAGTCATATGGCTTGTAACATTCTGCTTTTCTAGCTGACGTTGAAGTTTATGAGTTGGAGTAGCCAGACATTCTGTTGGACGGAATTTCGAGACCCACACAAGGTCTATGGTTTCTTGTAGTACCTGTAATTTCGAAATCCTTTTGAACTAGGGATGAGGGAGGGGGGGGGGGGAGGCCTGTAGATCTACCGGCTGAGCCATCAGCAGCTATTGCCTGGCCCTCCCTGGCTGATCATATGTATATATGGTAAGTCTCTAAGATATTGCCCTGTCCCTTGCCTCGGTATATATGGTAAGTCTCTAGGATATTGCCCTGTCCCTTGCCTCGGTATATATGGTAAGTCTCTAGGATATTGCCCTGTCCCTTGCCTCGGTATATATGGTAAGTCTCTAGGATATTGCCCTGTCCCTTGCCTCGGTATATATGGTAAGTCTCTAGGATATTGCCCTGTCCCTTGCCTCGGTATATATGGTAAGTCTCTAGGATATTGCCCTGTCCCTTGCCTCG
>NC_090750.1:63433019-63435519 GCF_036898095.1 Palaemon carinicauda | reverse complement strand
AGCACAAACCACAATTAGATAGATGTACTTAAGCAGATTGCAAACACCAAACAATTAGAAGCATAAACAAATATTTCGACACTAATATAAATCTACTCTAAATAAATCCAGAATATTCCAGAAAATATTTTTGATCAAAGCTTTCCTTTTATGTGCATACAGGATTAATTCCTGTTTAGAATACTAATAAATAAGAGACTGGGGCAGTATTCCATACACATTCTAAATTTCTAATGCATCATGATGACTGGTTGTATTTTTTAATACAACATTTATACAGCTACTACTAATAAACACGTGAAATGATATTAAAATTCCAGACCATATATCATTTTGAGTTAGCCTAAATCCACAAGATCATAGAACAAACCATATGCAATCAGCTTCTTGAAAGTTCATGCTGCATCTAAAATATATACAAGAGTTTGTATGTAATCTATTATTGTATATGTATAGATATGGTTTCAAAAGCCTAATGTTCTTATACACACATTTTGAATTTCTAAATATCCATGATCATAACAATATCAAAACAGGATAAAAGCTAACTTTAAAGAAAACCTCTAAGAAAATGCACTATAGGTAAATGTTTCATTACACAAAAAATAACCATTTTATTACAAATGATTTGACGAGCAATTCCGCCAAGAATTCGCCATAGCAAAACAGGAGGCAAAATCATTTCCTTAACATGTTGCACTTGAAATATGAGAGGTTTTCTGTTGTTTCAGTCTAGTTAAAATTAAAGGCACATGGAGGTTATTAACTCTCCCTTTATGAATCAAAATAGATGCGGGAGGAATGAAGATGGCAAAAAAGACTATTATTATTATTATTATTATTATTACTATCCAAGCTACAATCCTAGTTGGAAAAGCAAGATGCTATAAGCCCAAGGGCTCCAACAGGGAAAAATAGCCCAGTGAGGGAAGGAAATAAGGAAATAAATAAATGAAGAGAACAAATTAACAATAAATCATTCTAAAATAAGAAACAACGTCAAAACAGACATGTCATATAATAAACTATCAACAACATCAAAAACAAATATGTCATAAATAAACTATAAAAAGACTCATGTCCGCCTGGTCAACAAAAAAGCATTTGCTCCAACTTTGAACTTTTGAAGTTCTACTGATTCAACCACCCGATTAGGAAGATCATTCCGCAACTTGGTCGCAGCTGGAATAAAACTTCTAGACCAATTAGAATATGTTGCTTGATTGAGAGTACGCCGGGCATAACCCTATTTGGCCTCATAGAGTACAATAGCAATCCACATAGGCTACATACATACATGACAACATCAAAGGTGTAATTTTCAATTAAGCCTACATGGATAAGGAAGGAGCGGATTTCGGTTTGATCATCTTTTTTGTAAAAGATCTGATTGCTAATCCTATACCTTACTTCACCCCACTAGCGACACACTATAATCGATCATATACCAGGTACATAAATCACAGGCTATGTTAAAAAACATGTAATGGGTTTGAATAGACCTCACCTTGGTGGGGTATCGAACCTAATTCACTAAACAGATTAACAGGGACACAATGTGTTTGTATAATCCGAGTCTTCTGGTTGGTGAGAAGACTATTCAAATCAGTGGATAAAAGTCAAGAGAGAGAGAGAGAGAGAGAGAGAGAGAGAGAGAGAGAGAGAGAGAGAGAGAGAGAGAGAGAGAGAGAGAGAGAGTTAGTTTTACAGCCTTTTAAAATCTTTCTTCTGCTATCTAACTACTTAACGCAAACATCAGACCAGAGGTCAATGTCAAATATGTGTGGGGTGCCTATGTATGCGTGTAGGAGAGAGAGAGAGAGAGAGAGAGAGAGAGAGAGAGAGAGAGAGAGAGAGGAGAGAGAGAGAGTTTGGTGTTATTTATAATCTATCTTCTGCTACCTAAATATAATCGTATACGATAACCCAGCCCATGCTGTCATAATAAAATGTGTGGCTTGCGTACGAGTATGTTTGAGAGAGAGAGAGAGAGAGAGAGAGAGAGAGAGAGAGAGAGAGAGAGAGAGAGAGAGAGAATATTGACAGTGTCATCTGTATCCTTCCATGCAGTTAATGTATTACGGAGAGAGACTCGTGTATGTTCAAGGGATTTAATAGCTTGATTCTCTGTTTGTCGTGAGCCTGACTTTGGATCCAATCGCATATCATTACGCCCATTTAGCCATTTCGAGAAGGCGTAGGAGGAACTGCTCTTACACATTTACTTGCTTACTTTTAACACTTTTCCTTCGTACGTTACATATGGTATTAAAGGTCTTCTTTTATGTGTTATATTCTTTTATTACTTTTTAATAGGTCAAGTTATAACCCTAGATAAAAAAAAATATGGTGATACAAATCGCAAATCAAAATAGGAAAAAAAAACCCACACAGGAAAATAACCTAAAAAATAAATAAAAAAAGAAAAGTAATAGACAAAACAAATTAATGAAAATAACAAAATAAAATCCATATATAACAGATAAACTAAAAACTAAGC
>NC_090750.1:63375519-63423019 GCF_036898095.1 Palaemon carinicauda | reverse complement strand
AAATATACTGCAAAATGTGCTGGGAAAAAAATAACCCCCTGGGGGTTAAGGGTTGGAAATTTCCAAATAGCCTGGGGGTTAAAGGGTTAAGAAATAGACGTAGAAGCGCAAGCGTAAAAACAAAAGACTTTATATCAAAGTAAGGAATGATCTTCGCTTGATGTTTGTCAGTCAAAGTAACAACAATAGTTCGACTCACTCAGATGATGTTCTCCTTTTATTACTGTTGTCATTTTCCTGTTTATTCAAGTGAGCATCACTCAGTAGCCATTAAATTCGTACTTTAGACAGTATTCAGTTTTTTTTTCTCATTGGAGCAAAAAGAAAAACATACGGGATTTGTTCATCTGCCCATCACTGTCAGGGGAGATATCAGGTTTCGTCTAGAACTGCACAAAAAAAAAAAAAAAAAAAAAAAAAAAAAAAAAAAAAAAAAAAGCCGAAGAAAAAGTCAGCGCAGTGATCTTGCTACTGTTTTAAATTTATTGACGTTTTTCATGTTTCGTATTCATGTCTTGAAAAGTCTCCCATTCCACTGAAATCAATGATCTGAAGGCATTTGATAGTTGCATCCTCACAGGATACAGAGGATACAAAATCCCCTCGGAAATATATATTTTGATCTTGTACGATCCTCAGCATGAGTGTTGTCTTACTTTTGATTTAATGAGTGTGAGAAACTGCTCTTGTGTTCTATTGAGTACGAAGGCTAAATATATCACATGTATTAGATTTCATTTGGTGAAAAGCTTAAGATAATTTGTAGCGTTGTCATCGTTTCTATTGTTTTATTCTCATAGAGCTTATATGTCTTTTTAAGTGTAGTCTTAATTAAGATATCCTCATCTCTCTCTCTCTCTCTCTCTCTCTCTCTCTCTCCAATAGCATATAATAGGCTACATAAGCATATATATGTATATATAGTGTATATTCATATATATATATATATATATATATATATATATACATACACACACACACACACACACACACACACACACACACACATATATATATATATATATATATATATATATATATATATATATATATATATATATATATATATATATATATAATATAAAACGTCTATAACACACACACACACACACAGAGAGAGAGAGAGAGAGAGAGAGAGAGAGAGAGAGAGAGAGAGAGAGATTCCTTGAAACTACAACCAAAGAAACTATGCTAGCGATTATGGAAGATATCTTACCAATAGAATTCAGCTCTATCTCAGCCAACACTTAACTGATTGACAACACGTGGAGATTACACAAATCATGTTCAAGATGACTGTTACAAGACGCAGGAATGAATTCAATTTAGCGCAAAAAGCCATAAAACTTTACAGCTTGAGATTATTACTGGAGATTAAAGATGTTAAAAGGGAGAGCCTTAGACGTCTCGAGAACAGAATTGCTTTAGGCCGACGAGATTCTTGTACAGCATAAGATAAAGATGACAGGTTTATAGGAATAAAAAAAAAATGTGGTCTCGGCTTCAAAGTCAAATTATATATCGTCAATATCAATGCATTACTTTTAGCGATGATAAAATAAATTGAGGAAAAATATTAATGCATATCTAAATGCACAACACTAAATAGTTGTAACATGGACCCATTGTTAGGCCATTTTTTAGAAAAAATGCGCTAAATTCATTTTAACTTCTCTCATTGCTCATTTATCATGATAATTATAGGTACTTTAAGATTCTTACACACACACACACACACACACACACACACACACACACACACACACAAAACCCTCTACCTTCGTCAATCCAAACGCCAACCAATGCTCAGGATGGGTGAACAGCGCCACCCACTGGGAGTGGCGACGAAAGGAGTCCTGCCACATTATGACTCTTTGCTTGGAGGAGACATTCATTGCCAGTTCTGACTTTATGACACTTTCGGAGTCTTTTACGTTCGTCTTGACATCGTTTGCTTTTTGCCTGGCCTCATACTCAGTTAGACTATTCTTTCTCTCATCATACCCACATGCAATCTTCATGGGCACTGCGCTTCTCTCCTCGCTAGGTGGTACAATTTTCACACCAACGAAACCCCGGATCATTTACTGGAAATCATCCCTTCCACATCCTTTTGATGCCGTGTCATTTCACCCTTTATCGACCACTGGCGCTTCCTAAAATTAGAAACATTCCGTCTGATCCTTATTTACTACACGCCGGCAAACTCATCGCTTGTCGCTACCAGTTTTCACAAGCGAACAGTGGGTTCATTTCCGAGGCCCCACGCTGGTCGCCCTGTATCTTGTCTCTACATCTTTGATGTTAACAGGCAATAAGGTACACTCGCCATCCCCTCAGGTCATAAAGTTATCGCGTCATCTAAGAACTCTTTTTCGACATGAAGACTCGAATATCCCATGTTAACTGGCGGACTCCCCGCCGTTTATAATAACCTCCTCTGAAAGCAAAAGATTCCGAAAAATTCCGAAAAAAAGCAAAATAAGATCGCTGCCTTATCAGTCCGTAGCAAGAATGGAGCTTACTGAGATCAACATAAAGCAGATTTAAAGAAAATAGGCCACAACTTTGTATTTATTGACTCAGTAACCCAAGATTCATCATCTTTCGCATTCGTAAACAGTAATTGTCTGGTTTCCAACTCCGAGGAGATAATACAGATGACTTTTCAGCAGCAGAGTTTTAAAGATCATAACGTACGTCATAAAAGTCTCGGATTCAGGTTCTGCGGAGACAGAGACCGATAAAAAGACCCACCTCGTTACCACGGGGCGTCTTGGCCGGTCGTTGAGTCCAGAGGTTCATACCAGGATTCTTAACGTTTTGTAACGAAATCATCCTCGCTGACTTGCACTGTCAAAGTCAAAGTCAAAGTCAAAAACCTTTATTCCATTATAAAATGGTTATTCTGTTACATAACAATATACATTATTTACATAAAATTCACAATAATTGGATTGTAAAAATTTAGGATATATATACATTCAAGTAAAATTTAAAAAAATATTGCTTAAGTTTCTTTTTGAATAAATCAAAACTAACATTTATACATTTTCTTATTTCCAGAGGTCATATTTTCATTAATATTCTATTGTCTCTTTAATAATTCGTTATTCAAATTACTTATAGGTAGTAGGTTGGCCAGGGCACCAGCCACCCGTTGAGATACTACCACTAGAGAGTTATGGGGTCCTTTGACTGGCCAGACAGTCATACATTAAATCCTTCTATCTGGTTACGGTTCATTTTCCCTTTGCCTACACATAAATCGAATAGCCTGGCCTATTCTTTACATATTCTCCTCTGTCTTCATACATTTAACAATACTGACATTACCAAACAATTCTTCTTCGCCCAAAGGGTTACCTAATGCACTGTAATTGTTTAGTGGCCATTTTCCTCTTGGTGAGGGTAGAAGAGACTCTTTAGCTATGGTAAGCAGCTCTTCTAGGAGAAAGACACTCCAAAATCAAACCATTGTTCTCTAGTCTTGGGTAGTGCCATAGCCTCTGTACCATGGTCTTCCACTGTCTTAGGTTACAGTTCTCTTGCTTGAAGGTACACTCGGGCACACAATTTTATCTTATTTCTCTTTCCCTTGTTTTATTTAAATTTTTATAGTTTATTTAGGAAATATTTATTTTAATGTTGTTACTGTTCTTGAAATATTTTACTTTTCCTTGTTTCCTTTCCTCACTGGGCTATTTTCCCTGTTGGAGCCCCTGGGATTATAGCAACATGCTTTTCCAAATAGGGTTGTAGCTTAGGAAGTAATAATAACAACAATAATAATATCAATAGCTCTATACCGTTTTCCTATATCACCTCATTCTTTCATTATTTTCTCTTTCTCCCATTGTCATCATTTTCTTTCATTAGATGCTATTTTATTTTAATTTTAAA
The DNA here is from genome assembly GCF_036898095.1 of Palaemon carinicauda. Taxonomy (NCBI): domain Eukaryota; kingdom Metazoa; phylum Arthropoda; class Malacostraca; order Decapoda; family Palaemonidae; genus Palaemon; species Palaemon carinicauda. The sequence continues at coordinate 63,419,116 of NC_090750.1, read as the reverse complement.
GGACAATATAGTGACTGATCAAAAGACAAGAACTATTCATAGAATGAAATTGCTTTGATTAACGTGATTGTTAATTCAATTTCCGACCTTGTCGACAAATAATAAAAAGCATTTCATTCATTTTAAATAAATATAAGAGTCTCTTGTAGTGCGTAAACGTATCCTTATATTGATTTCAAACCTCGGAACTATCGTAAGAACATTGATTCATAATAACAAATAATAAAAAGCATTCCATTCATTTTAAATAAATATAAGCGTCTCTTGTAGTGCGTAAACGTATCCTTATATTGATTTCAAACCTCGGAACTATCGTAAGAACATTGATTCATAATAACAAATAATAAAAAGCATTTCATTCATTTTAAATAAATATAAGCGTCTCTTGTAGTGCGTAAACGTATCCTTATATTGAATTCAAACCTCGGAACTATCGTAAGAACATTGATTCATAATAACAAATAATAAAAAGCATTTCATTCATTTTAAATAAATATAAGCGTCTCTTGTAGTGCGTAAACGTATCCTTATATTGATTTCAAACCTCGGAACTATTGTAAGAACAGATTCATAATAACCCTTTTAAATTTTGTTTACTTTCAACGTAATGAAACGAAGTACCTGATGAAAACAATAAGCCAAGTTCGCTTAAACATTATAAAAAATAACATACTGAGGTAAGAAGATAAGTTTTTTAATAATTTCCGAAAAAATATCTTAAAGTCATCATTACTCTCAAGACATCTTTTGGACTTGAAATGTTATTTGAGTGTCGTTTGTTACACTTGACAAAAATTACCATATAGGATCTAAAATATTTCAAATGTTATTTGCATTAAGTTTTCTCAATAAATCATATATCCTCCAGAAAGTACATGGGTGATCCAAATTGAATTTTATGGGAAAATATATCAGAAATACAGGTAATGTGATACCAATATATTTGACTTAAAGACTCTAGTGTACTTGATAGATTAAGAATCTTTCATATATAGAGCCATATTAAAACTAGAAGAAGTATTCAGCAGAATCTGGAGTTTACGGTATCTTAATAAACAATAAACTTAAAAAGATAAATCATGCACTTTAAACAGTTGATGCGTGGATACATACACACACATATTATATGTCTACGGAACCAAATTTACCTACAAATTATCTATTATTTGAGTTGTATTGTTTATTTTCCTATTCACTATAGGAGAGCTACCTGGAGTAGTAGTAAATTCATCCATTGATATTATTTTACATGATACTTATTATGTAGTAGCACACGTTCACTACGTGGTATATATATATATATATATATATATATATATATATATATATATATATATATATATATATATATATATATTTGTGTGTGTGTTTATATCGTTATCACCATCAGCCGCAACTAGTCCACTACAAGACAAAAACCTCAGACATGTCCTTCCATTCACGTCTGTTTATGGTCTTCCTATGCCAGTCCAAACCCATAATTTTTCTTATCTCGTCACTCCATCGTTTCCTTTTCCTTCCCCCGAATCATTTGCAATCTCTAGGGATCCATTCTCATTATATGTCCTGCCCATGTCCATTTCCTTTTCTTACATGTTGTTAGAATATCCTCTACCTTGGTTTGCTCTCGTATCCATGTTGATTTTTTTCTCATTATTTTTTACACAGCTCTTTTAGTTGTAACTAACATATGTTCTATCGAAGGCTTTAGTAAGGCTCCAAGTTTCTGATGCATAAGTTAATACTAGTAAGGCCATCTGATTACATACTTTTCATTTTAGAGAAAGTGGCATTTTACTTTTCATAACTACAAGAAAATTACAAGAAAATGGTCAGTTATTGAATTCCCGTTTCTAAAGTCTCCTTGATTTCTTGGTTGGTTAAAGTCAAGTCTCTCTATTCGTCCCAATATGAACTTTGTAAATATTTCATATATTACCGAGGGTAAACTTATTGCTCAAGTCTCTCTATTCGTCCCAATATGAACTTTGTAAATATTTCATATATTACCGAGGGTAAACTTATTGCTCAAGTCTCTCTATTCGTCCTAATATGATCTTTGTAAATATTTTATACATTACCGAGAGTAAACTTATTACGTGGTATTTTTCGGGTCTTTTGTGCCTCCTTTTTTTGTGAATTATTATAAGTTTTTCCAAGCTGTTCGTATAGAGCATTTTTACAGTCATTTTGTGTTAAGGTCAGCGAGTTTTACTACTATGAAATCTCCTCCATCTATTACCTAATCAATTGTTAGGCATCTTCTCCTGCTGCTTTTCCTCTTTGCATGCCTTTTAATGCTTCCTTTACTTCGCTTACTGACATTGGGGGTGCTGGCTCTTATATCACAATTGTATAGCAATGTATAGAAATCCTATGCAATTTTTTTCACGCCATCACTTTTGTTGATTATATTTCCATTTTCATTCTTTAAAGCATATATATATATATATATATATATATATATATATATATATATATATATATATATATATATATATACAGGCTATATACATATATATATATTATATTTTATATATATATTCATATATATATATATATATATATATATATATATATATATATATATATATATATATTATACATACAGAATACATACATAATATATATATATATATATATATATATATATATATATACATATATATATATATATATATATATATATATATATATATATATATATATATACACACATATATATAAAACAAAACATAATTTACGATCTCCATGTTACCTCACATCTAAACGACCGGTCTAGAATAAGCGTTATCATTTCTAAAATTGCGATCATGGCAACAGATCTGCGCCTTTGGCTCGTCGTGGTTTGATGTAAACCAACAGTGCTCATTGTCGTAGTTATACCAGCTTTGTGGCAGGAACGATTTATTGAAAAATTGAATTCATCTAAGAACATCTAATAATACCGAGAGCTCAAATTTGGAATGACAAAATACAGCCTTGTGTGTATCTTATTGAATTCATCTAAGAACATCTAATAATACAGAGAGCTCAAATTTGGAATGACAAAATACAGCCTTGTGTGTATCTTATTTGTCTGTGGGTGGCCTATAATATAATAGGTAAAAAATTATCTATACTGACATCTCAACGTTACTTATTTTTTCTAATACAAAATTCAATTTTTAGTGAAGAGTTCTGCAAAATGTTGACTTAACCACACAAAATATCTTAATATATTCTATTACTTCTGTTATCAAATATGTTATATTAATATTTCCAGCAAGTGGAAAAGACAGGAATTTTAACATAACCAAAGTTAAAATTGCATTTGAAATAAATCTCACGTTGATTTGATGGCAAAGTTTCACTCTTAAAGCACCTGAAAAGCATCAATTCTTTGTTTATTATATTCACCCAATAGTTTCCTTTAGAGAGGAAAAAAAAAAAGCTGCTGCTCAATTCACAACTCTAAGTCATAATGAAATGCATATGCTTCTATTCCCATATCAGCTTTAAAAAAAAAAAAAGATAAAACTAATGGGAAAATCACTTTAATCTCATTGTTTCTTAGTTTTCTGATAAACTTCTTCCTGGATGTCTTCAACAGGAGAGTAGTGATTGATACAGCTTGATAACAGTTACATACTCATTATCCTTCTTTACTACAAAGTACATCGCAATACGATGGCTAAAAGGAAAGTCTACAGTACTACATTGGATCCTTCTCTCTGGTTACGGTTCATTTTCCTTTTGCCTACACATACACCAAATAGTCTGGCCTATTCTTTACACATTCTCCTCTGTCCTCATACACCTGACAACACTGAGATTACCAAACATTTTTTTTCTCTCTCAAGGGGTTAAGTACTCCACTGTAATCGGTCAGTGGCTACTTTCCTCTTGGTAAGGGTAGAAGAGACTCTTTAGCTATGGTAAGCAACTCTTCTAGGAGAAGGACACTCCAAAATCAAACCATTGTTCTCTAGTCTTGGGTAGTGCCATAGCCTCTGTACCATGGCCTTCCACTGTCTTGGTTTAGAGTTCTCTTGCTTGAGGGTACACTCGGACATACTATTCTATCTTATTACTCTTCCTCTTGTTTTGTTAAAGTTTTTATAGATTATATAGGAAATATTTATTTTAATGTTGTCACTGTTCTTAAAATATTTTATTTTTCCTTGTTTCCTTTCCTAACTGGGCTATTTTCCCTGTTGGAGCCCTTGGGCTTATAGCATTGTGCTTTTCCAACTAGGATTGTAGCCTAGCAAGTAATAATAATAATAAAGGAAAGTCTAATCAATCATAAACTGACTATGGCAAGTCAAATATCTGCTCATATTTTCATATTTTTTCTTCGTCACAACACTTATTATGAAGTGAAATAAAAAATTCATTAGCCACCATCTTTAAAAAGTACTGTAATCATGAAATTAATCTACAAGGCGTTTTTAAACCCGCATTCCATAATAATTCCACATTCCACAACAATGAAGAGGAACAAGCATCATTTCTCAATTACTTATACAAATAAGAAAAAGCAAAATTATGATCACCTTCACATCATTTGAAAATGCCCGCTGTCTTCCATTTTGTTGTAATAATTACACAAGTTATTATTATTATTATTATTAATACTATCCAAGCTACAACCCTAGTTGGAAGAGCACAGGGGCGCCAACAGGGAAAAATAGCCCAGTGAGGAAAGGAAATAAGGAAATAAATAAATGAAGAGAACAAATTAACAATAAATCATTCTAAAATAAGTAACAACGTCAAAACATTTATAAATAAAGCGAGAGGTTAGTTGTCCAGTATGAAATAAAATATATTAAAATCTATCTCTTGATGACAATAAAGTAAATTCTGAGCATGGTGAATAATTTCATAACATGCAACTGAACACTTAATCACTCAAGATAACTGAATTTCAGCCAGTTGTTGTTATTATTATTATTATTATTATTATTATTATTATTATTATTATTATTATTATTATTATTTGCTAAGCTACAACCCTAGTTGGAAAAGCAGGATGCTATAAGCCCAGGGACCCCTACAGGGAAAATAGCCCAGTGAGAAAGGGGAACAAGAAAAAAAAAATTATATTATTATCATTTGCTAAGCTACAACCCTAGTTGGAAAAGCAGGATGCTATAAGCCCAGGGACCCCTACAGGGAAAATAGCCCAGTGAGAAAGGGGAACAAGAAAAAAAAATTATATTATTATCATTCGCTAAGCTACAACCCTAGTTGGAAAAGCAGGATGCTATACGCCCAGGGACCCCTACAGGGAAAATAGCCCAGTGAGAAAGGGGAACAAGAAAAAACAAAACTGTTTTAAGAAAAGTAACATTAAAATAAATATTCCCTATAAACTATAAAAAAACTTGAACAGAACAAGAGGATGAGAAATTAGAATAGTGTGCCCGAGTGTTACCCTCAACACAGAATCCCACTATTATTATTATTATTATTACTATCCAAGCTACAACCCTAATTGGAAAAGCAAGATGCTATAAGCCCAGGGGCTCCCATAGGGTAAAATAGTCACCAAACCAGCATTTTTTTTTTTTTAGATTGGCTGGATATTTTGACCACTTTAGGGAGCACCGCAACCTGTATAAACTATCGTTGAAATATCGCAAAGCCTAAATCGGTTAGGCCTTTGATGAACAAGACATCGACATATTGTCAGAATGCTCTCTCTCTCTTCACCATACCCACATTTCTTTTCCCAATTTCTCCTCATAAATGAAATGTTCACCAAAAAGTATATAAATTATTGTTTTTGAGTGACTAAAAATTAAAATCAAGATGTGTGATGTTGTAAATTGTTAAATTAGATGGATTTGTTTATAGAAAATGCAATTAAGTGTGATTATACTGTAAATATTGTGATTGTAAAGAATATGAAATCTAACTTTTTAATAAGATGATAAAAAAGAAATAAATGCCAGTGCAACCCCTCGCTCCCTTGTTCCCCATATTATTAATTTTTCTCACCGGAGCAGTTTTGGACTCGTAAACTCTCATAACGGCGGTTCGTTTCTCTCTCAGAACCAACGCAAACCGCCTGAAACTCGTCTCGTGCAGTGTTGCCAGCTATAGGAATTTATCCCTAGATTTGGGGATTTTGGTTGTCTGATGGGGGTATTCAGTACAAATTTCCATGAGACAAAGAGATGATAAACCTTTATATTGTTGCAATTAGTTTGCTTGCACTTACATGCAGTAAAGTGAGTCATTTCTATGCTGATTTAGTATGGCCTACAGGGTCAGATGGAAAATATATTTGTGGACATGGGGAGTTTTGGGTGGTTTTGGGTATTTCTTATCACGAGTTTTGGGGAATTTTAGACACCCAACTGGCAACACTGGTCTCGTGCATAAACATAAAAGTTGCCAGATACCTCTTTACGACTCTTTATCGAGTTCAAGTGAAGAAAGGTACCCGGGTTATATGGTCCTTATGGAGCATTCTTTAAACACTTTAAGATGGAATGAGCTCACGTGTGTCCAACATCGTTACCGCAAATGTGAAATGGTTCTCTTAATTTGCAGAGGCAGTTACGATGAAACACTATACTTGCCATAGTTATCGGTTTACATGTTTAAATTATGAACAGATTTTGGTGTATTTTTCGAGGTTTTAATGCTACGGAAAATATCAAATTTTAAATAAATATGAATGAAGTAAAACTTCCGCAGAGAGAGAGAGAGAGAGAGAGAGAGAGAGAGAGAGAGAGAGAGAGAGAGAGAGAGACCTATAATCTTGAATCAAATCACAAGCTCCAATTCAGTACAAATCAAGTGACATTGTTCGCTACCCAACATATATTAGCTTTACTTTGTATTATTTACAAAACCTCATTACTCTTCATGCCCAGAAAATAAAAATAAAAAAAATAAGGAAAAATGAGAGCATACATTAAGATCACCGCGATCAACGACGCTGAAATTATGTAAAGAGATTACACATTTCTGTTTTCTTTCCTATTGTTCTTCACTTGAAGCGATATTCATAAATTTATTTATTTTCACCACTGACTTTGCAACAGTCCATATATTTCTTATTTGTTTTTTTACGTATCCTTGTGCAAGTCTATTTCATCAGTATTAGCTTTTTTCTGAAATTCTCTACCTTCCTTTTTTTTTTTTTTTTTTTTTACCCGACCAATATTATCCAATTGTTATGCCTCATATATTTATTTGTTTTTTTACGTATCCTCGTGCAAGTCTATTTCATCAGTATTAGCATTTTTCTGAAATTCTCTACCTTCCTTTTTTTTTTTTTTTTTTTTACCCGACCAATATTATCCAATTGTTATGCCTCATATATTTATTTGTTTTTTTACGTATCCTCGTGCAAGTCTATTTCATCAGTATTAGCTTTTTTCTGAAATTCTCTACCTTCCTTTTTTTTTTTTTTTTTTTTACCCGACCAATATTATCCAATTGTTATGCCTCATATATTCATTTGTTTTTTTACGTATCCTCGTGCAAGTCTATTTCATCAGTATTAGCTTTTTTCTGAAATTCTCTACCTTCCTTTTTTTTTTTTTTTTTTTTTTACCCGACCAATATTATCCAATTGTTATGCCTCATATATTCATTTGTTTTTTTACGTATCCTCGTGCAAGTCTATTTCATCAGTATTAGCTTTTTTCTGAAATTCTCTACCTTCCTTTTTTTTTTTTTTTTTTTTTTTACCCGACCAATATTATCCAATTGTTATGCCTCATATATTTATTTGTTTTTTTACGTATCCTCGTGCAAGTCTATTTCATCAGTATTAGCTTTTTTCTGAAATTCTCTACCTTCCTTTTTTTTTTTTTTTACCAGACCATTTTTTTTTTTACCCAACCAATATTATCCAATTGTTATGTCTTTCTTTACCTTTATCATCTAAATGTTATGCCGCACGCCTAGAGATTCATGGTGTCTTTTGACTGGCCAGACAGTACTACATTGGTTTCATTTCTCTGGTCACCGTTCATTTTCCCTTTGTCTATACATAAACAGAATAGTCTGGGGTATTCTATACATATTCTCACCTGACAACACTGAGATTACCAAAATATTCTTCTTCACCCAAGTGGTTACTGCACTGTAATTGTTCAGTGGGCACTTTCCTCTTATTAAGGGTAAAAGAGACTCTTTAACTATGGTGAAGAGACTCTTTAACTATGGTAAGAAACTCTAGGAGAAGGACACTCCAAAATCAAACCATTGTTCTCTAGTCTTGGGTAGTGCCGTAGCCTCTGTACCATGGTCTTCCACTGTCTTTGGTTAGAGTTCTCTTGCTTGAGGGTACACTCGGGCACACTATTCTATCTAATTTCTCTTCCTCTTGTTTTGTTAAAGTTTATATAGTTTATATCGATATTTATTTTAATGATGTTACTCTTAAGATGTTTTATTTTTCATTGTTTCCTTTCCTCACTGGGCTATTTTCCCTGTTGGAGCCCCTGGGCTTATAGCATTCTGCTTTTCCAACTAGGGTTGTAGCTTAGCAAGTAATAATAATAATAATAATAATAATAATAATAATAATAATTCCCCGACCTATATAATCAAATTGATGATATGACTTTTTCGACCCATACATATCACGGTTATACCTTTCCCGACCTATATAATCCATTATTTATGCTTTTCCCGACTTTTATCATCAATTGTTATGCCTTTTCCAACCTATATCATACATTTGATATAGCCTTTCCAGGTCTGTATCATCCCGTTGTTATGCCTTTCCCGAACTATATCATCCAAATGTTATTCCTTTCCCGACTTCTATCATACATCTAAAAACAGACTTATAGATACCCTCTGATTTCTTATTCCCCTAATAATTGATTTAACATAAAAAAAATCGCAAAATAATAACAACGAAAGAAAATAATAGCCAGGAAACATAACAATAACTATATTAAATCTAAATAAAAGTATATACAATATTTTATATGGATCATGAAATACTCACAGTTCACCTATTTATAACAATTTACAGAAATTTGTCATAATGTTACACAGGCTTAGATTTCTGTAACTCGGTTGAGTCCCTTGTTAGGCTGGAGGAACGTAGAGAGTAGAGGTCCCCCTTTTTGTTTTGTTTCATTTGTTGATGTCGGCTATTCCCCAAAATTGGGGGAAGTGCCTTGGAATATGTATGTGTATATATATATATATATATATATAACATATATATATATATATATATATATAATTATATATATATATATATATATATATATATATATATATATATATATATATATATATATATATATAATATATATATATATATAATATATATATAATATATATATATATATAAATTATATATATACATATATATATATATATATATACATATATAATATACACACATACATATGTATATGTATGTATGATGATACTAGAGTCATGACGATAGGAAACGATGAATTTACGAAAGTCAGATGCAGAATTTCCACAACACATTTTTAGATGAAAAAGATAATAATCTAGAACACAAGTTCTGATGATATTTGATCTTTCAAGAATTTTTTGTCTTCCTATAAATTTCAAAAGCAGGGTTGTAAAAGAAATTAACCCTTTTACCCCCAAAGGACGTACTGGTACGTTTCACAAAACTCATCCCTTTACCCCCATGGAAGTACCGGTATGTCCTTGCAAAAAAATGCTATAAATATTTTTTTTTTCATATTTTTGATAATTTTTTGAGAAAATTCAGGCATTTTCCAAGAGAATGAGACCAACCTGACCTCTCTATGACAAAAATTAAGGCTGTTAGAGCAATTTTAAAAAAATATACTGCAAAATGTGCTGGGAAAAAATAACCCCCTGGGGGTTAAGAGTTGGAAATTTCCAAATAGCCTGGGGGTAAAAGAAATTAATATGCTGGGTTACGACAGGTGTCACAAAACTGTCTCCTCAAAAGCCCCTTTATCCCAACGATGGCTGAAAATAGTCTCTCCAGAAACGCCTTGAGTCCTCTATTTATACCGGGGCCCGTTTTCTCGAGAAAGTTCAGGGTTAAACCAAGGTCTATAACACGCAATATACACATCCGGAGGCTTCGATATTCCCGAACCTACCAGTAACTCTTGTTGACGTTGTTCCTTTTTTTAGAATGATATATTGTTAATTTATTCTCATTATTTATTTATTTCCTTTCCTCACTGGGCTAATTATCTCTGTTGGAGCCCTTGGGCTTATAGGATCTTGCATTTCCAACTAGGGTTGTAGCTTGGCTAGTAATAATAATAATAATAATAATGACATCTTTGAGTTTCAATTCATTAAAATGTTTTCATCCTAACTCAGGCCTTTAATATGTAAAAATAAACCTTTTTCGCAGGTCCTGTAACATAAAGTATATAATGATATACCTACATATAACATGAATGATTTTCCTATTATAAATTATCGTTCAATGTAAGATCTTTGAAGATCTTTCAGTACCCAACTTAAAAAGACTAAAAAAAAGTTGATGTTTGACCAGCGACAAAGTTTACCCCTCACAAAAGCTCATAACTCTTCTAAAATATGTAGACTTCAACCTGATGCCTTGAAAAGAATTGCGAATAACGATCTCATATCAATATCCAAACTTCAAAAAAGGATTTGAAATTTGGTTGGGGAAATTAACCCGAGTCCTACCTATTCGTTTTCCCCATCAATCGGTTGGAGGACATTTAAACCTCTACCCTGCCAGCGACTAAAACCAAATAATGCCATCTGCTGTCACCCATCACTATTCTTTAGGGTCACAGATGACATACCCCCGTACAACAGGGAGATTTTTGGCACCCTCGACTCTCGTCTTCCCTCCGTGAGAGATGGTAGAGACGGCACTCAATGCACTTCAAGAATGTGAGGCAATTATTGTTTTTATTTCGTCCTGAAGTGGTGGTCGCCAGAGAGAGGGAGACATGGATACGGTGAAGAAAGAAGCTCTTTAATGACTCTTTTCATTATTTGGGTAAGTTAAGGAGATTAGAGTTACTAACGATGAGAGACGTGAGTGTCATTTTTGTGTCTTGGGGAAAAAAAAGGTGTTGGGACCCATTTTGGTCTGAAGCTGCATGTTTTGAGTCTGAATTGACTTGCAGGTGTATAATCGCTATGTTCATTAATGTCTTAAATAAACTTAACACGTTACTATATCAGTTACCGTATTCGGGTCGCTAAGATATAACTTCATCCAAAGACCAAAAGGGTATCCCCAAAACCAGTCGAACATAGCGATAATATCTGTATTAGAAGAATTCCTAACCGACATAAATTTAGAATAAATTCCAAGTAAAAGAAATAACTTAAAGTTACGACGACCCTTAAATGGGTATCGTCCAGGTGCCTAGTCCTCCACGTGGCATAATTAACTAGAAGTCTCTCTATTTAACCTCTCGACCCTTTCACCTCCTGTCACTTAACCTCAAACCCCTCCTGCAATCGCAAACCACAACCCCGACTCTTCCATCCTCTTCCCTCTTTCCCCCTTTGACAAACGAATGGGTTTTTAATGACAAACATACATAGATATGAGAATAAGATGATCCGGAAAAATGCGAAGCATCTCTCAAAACAAGTCGGGAATGAAGACAGGTAAGGAGACAGGAAAAAAACTAACAGATTGACGGGAGAGGAAAGTATGTTTGTATTGTGGGATGAGTCTCTTACGTAATCATAGATGCATAATAAATGGCACGTGTACCATCGACACTACCCGCTTAGGTGGATTCATTTCTTGAGGTTTTTTTTTTTTTTTTTTTTTTTTTTTGGAGAGAAAAAAAAACTAACAATACCTGACACGTACAAGTCACTAAACTTAAGGACCATACTAAGCTTCTGAGAGAGAGAGAGAGAGAGAGAGAGAGAGAGAGAGAGAGAGAGAGACATACCCCTTTCCAAAATGAATTAGCACAGCGGTTGAATACCTTCCGGGTACAATATATATTGAATTTAAAAGATTTCAAACAACCAGAGAGAGAGAGAGAGAGAGAGAGAGAGAGAGAGAGAGAGAATACTCATTCTTAAAATAAATTTTTTTTTTTTTTTTTGAGAGAGAGAGAGAGAGAGAGAGAGAGAGAGAGAGAGAGAGAATACTCATTCTTAAAATGAATAATTTTTTTTTTTTTTTTTTGAGAGAGAGAGAGAGAGAGAGAGAGAGAGAGAGAATACTCATTCTTAAAATAAATAAATATTAATTAATATTACCGTTTATTTGGGCTAGTCGAAAAAAAAGTTAGACTTTTTTTTTCAATTCCCAAAAGGTCACAAGACGAGAGAACGATGTAAAGTTGCTACCTGTTAAGGTATTTAAAGTTGATCAACAATACCTAACTACAACCCCCCCCCCTTTAGTTCTACGCATGATGGAATAGAAACATTTCAATTGTCTAAGACTAAAAAGTGTGCTATTATAGTATGCTATCTATCGCCGAATTTCTACTATATAGTATGGTATCTACCACAAAGTATGTTATCTACCGTCAATGTTAATCCTCTTGTTTGATGAGGATTATCAAACAGATTAATTACCACAAGTATGTTATCCTCATTGGACTTTAATGATAGATTAATAATATTTATTGGAAGGACAACATGGATGCATAATTATAACCAGTTTGTAAGTTACGTTAGGTTGGGTTGAGTTAGGTTAGGTTAGGTTAGGTTATCAAGTCGGTATTGATCCTCCTTATTAGAGGCGGATTAGCAAGTAGACCGTATCCTTAGGGACTGATGGTAGGTATCATAATATAGTCAGAGAGGAGTGATAGATAGCAAAATCGGCGGTAGATAGCATACTATAATAGCACCCTAAAAAGGTTATCATGATATCTTGTCTTTCAAAAATAATCACATAGAGGTTATACAGTGGTATATGACAGAATATCGTTCAGATGACAGTATGAATTAATTCTAATAATAATGAACCAAGATTAACGTTGGTGCAAACAATGAATATTTATTACCCCCGATATTCATTCAAGACTCCCTGACGAGGAATCTTAATGAGAATTCACATGGAGTGACTGAATGAAAACCCATCCAAAAGAGAAATCTACCCTATATAATTAAAAAACAAAAAAAAAAACTAGTGTCTACCTACCCACACACACACACACACACACATATATATATATATATATATATACACACATATGTATGTATGTATACACATAAAAAATTATATATATATGCATATATATATATATACATATATATATACATACATACATACATCCATACATATATATATACATACATACATACATACATATATATATATATATAAGGTATTTACATATATATATATATATATATATACACACACACATCTTTACGGTCGCACTTAGAGTCATCATTTTGACGGGTTGCGTACACGAGTATATAAATAAATAAAGGGGGGAAAATTACGAAATAACCAAAAAAAACCAAAAAAATAATAAATGGCAATGAATTGAAAGACAAACCGGCAAGATTGTCTTCTAACCGATTTTGCAACAAGTTTGCCAAGAGGACGTCTGTAACCGGTCATTGAAAGGTCGGGAGTCAGTGACCCCGATGATCTAGTCGTTACGAGTATTAACTAAATTTTGGTTCAAAACTTTAAGGTATTTCTAAACAACGCTGGAGGGTGGAGCCATTATTTACCAAATGTGAGTCAATGGACAAATGACATCTTCACATGATAGTTGAATAATCTCGATTACTATTTACTCCCCAAAATTAGATAAGAAATGATGTACAGAAAAAGTTAGACCTGAGAGAGAGAGAGAGAGAGAGAGAGAGAGAGAGAGAGAGAAATTAGAGTATTACTGAATGAAAAGTTAACTCATTGTCTTTAACCCTTCATCTGCAGCTGGAATAATTCGTAAAATCAATTTATACTCTCTCTCTCTCTCTCTCTCTCTCTCTCTCTCTCTCTCTGAATGAAAAGTTAACTCATTGTCTTTAACCCTTCATCTGCAGCTGGAATAATTAGTAAAATCAATTTATACTCTCTCTCTCTCTCTCTCTCTCTCTCTCTCTCTCTCTCTGAAAGAAAAGTTAACTCATTGTCTTTCACCATTCATCTGCAGCTGGAATAATTCGTAAAATCAATTTATACTCTCTCTCTCTCTCTCTCTCTCTCTCTCTCTCTCTGAATGAAAAGTTAACTCATGTGTTTCACCATTCATCTGCAGCTGGAATAATTCGTAAAATCAATTTACACTCTCTCTCTCTCTCTCTCTCTCTCTCTCTCTCTCCTACAAACACAGAAACACACAAGCACACATCATTTAAGGAAGAAGATGCACAAAATGCATTACAACAGGTCTGCATGCATCTGCATGGCCACTCAAGCCCAAATAAGGATTGTAGTAGCTTTTTTTTCCTTTTTTTTTTTTTTTGGTTTGGTCCTTGAATACCTCTTTCGCCACGCTTTACTTTTATCGAGCTCATTTACAGACGGCATTTTTCTCAGATCACCTCCCAACTTCCTCAAATCTTTCATGGTATGATCTGAATTTATTCGTCCAGTCTGGGGGTGGGGGAATTCACTCTCGGCAAACCCTCGGGGGGAATCAGGTAGCTCCTGCACTTTAAGGAACGTATCTCCGGGAAGAAAAGTAACAAGCAACATTCACTGGAGCATCTCGGAGAATCGAGGTTCCTCGAGGCAAGTTTTTGGCAGCCGTTCAAGTTGGCCTTAGGCGAGGCAATCCAAACAAGAGACTGTTGCTGGAACATAGCATATGATATATCGTTGCAAAGCCTATGGGAGGTCTTCGCTCGGTAATTTGCTGAGAAATATAACAACACTGGAGCACATTTCAGTGGTAGATTAAGTGGTTAAGAAAGTAATCCTAGATTATAGAGTTATATGTCGAAGATTGTTGATGTAATTACACACACGCACACTCACAATCATTCACACACCTATAAAGCATGTTCTTGAAATCACAGGAACGCGTAACTTTAAGATGTTAAAAGGCCAATGAAATACGATAGAAATGCTGGCTGATTTCGTGTTATTTGGTTTAATACCTTTTTAAGAAGACTGATATATAGTGGTAAACAAATTAGGCTGAAGGAACATAGAGAGTAGAGGTCCCCTTTTTGTTTTGTTTCATTGTTGGTGTCGGCTACCCCCCAAAATTGGGGGGAAGTGCCTTGGTATATAGATAGATAGATATATACATATAAACGAGTAAATAAATATACATTTTTATACATATTAATATATATATATATATATATATATACATACATATATATATATGTATATATATATATATATATACACATATACAAACATATATATATGTATACATATATATATATATATATACACACACACACACACACATATATATATATATATATATCTTTGACATGAAGTCCCTTTGTTGACTTGTTATTTATAAATTTTTCCTCATCTAGTAAAATAAACAAACTAATAGATGACGGACAAGGTCCATTGAGGATAGTTAAACAAAATAAAAAGCTTAAAAAAACGCTGATACATTTCAAGTGGTTTTTATTTTCTTGATGCAAAGAACACGTTTTTTTTTTTATCTTTTTCTTGATTTCTGAAAAATTATTTTTTATTCCTCTCCATTAGTATTATGAAGGAAGATTTGATTTTCGTCTCCCCACATCGAGGATATCATGTCTTAATCTAATAAATTGTTAATGTACTATAAGATGTATGTTTTAAACGATAATATTCTATTTTTAATATAACGATAGTTGCGCAAAACAAAATCACAATACATAGTGGCACTGAAATTAAAGTCCTTTGTAGGATGAGAGAGAGAGAGAGAGAGAGAGAGAGAGAGAGAGAGAGAGAGTTATAAATCATATTACAGTAGGATCGTAACATAACTGAGATGGTCCAGTCGGAAGAAAACAAAGAAAGTAGAAAGAAAAAAAAAAGGAGAAAATCCAAAGAACAGACATGAGGAGTAGAATAAAAAGATCGAAAAGCTTATTGGAAATGTTTTCTCCCTTTTTACTACAAACCTTGGTAAAATCTTAAGTTAAGCGAACTGGAACACGGCCGTGACTGGAACCGCTCAAAAGGCAAAAATGCTTGGATATATGCATGAAGCACATGTGGATGACCGTGATAAAATGAACAATGTGTTTTGTCGAATTTCTGATTATTGATAGTTTGTAGTATCTGCAACCTCACCGTCCCTGTGAACTAGGGATGGAAGATTCGGGTGAACGTATAGGTCAAACAGCTGAGTCGTCAGTAGCCATTGCCTGGCTATCCCTGTTTCCATCTTGGGTGGAGCGTGTATATATGGTCGGTCTCTAGGATCTTGTCCTGCACCTTGTCCCTACCGCTTATGAGTGACCTTTAAACCTTTAAACGAATCAAATCTAGTAATATGAAAGACGTCTGTCTATCTTCATCTAGGCAGGCAAGACACAAAACCGTATTAATCACAGGTCTATTTCCTGACCCAGCTCACATTGGTACCCCATCTGCAGCTAGGTGAATGAGACACTAGAATACATCACGGACCTTGTAAGTCAAGAGTTTTACAATTGAGGTATTACACCCACCGAGTTACCATGCGCACTCATAGTCTTCATCAGTGCTCTCTGGTCTCTTTGCAACTAGTTATCCAACTTCCTTCATTATAATTTGGTTCAATTTGTAGTTCTTTTATCGACAGCTAATCCGCAGGGTTAAACCTGCTACTTTAGAGAAGTGTCTTGTTATATTAAGTTCCACCACATTTAGAAAATTCTTCAACAGTTAATTGAATGGACCACTGATTGAGTGCTAATTACCTATAAATTATATAAACCAAATCGCATTTTTTTAATATAGTCATCAATGTACAATGCTGTTCAAAACTTGTTCTGAAAACTCGAGCGAAATCTGACTTATATACTTAACAGTCATAATCTCTTTGGAAAAGTTTGTGAGAAATCAGTTTTGTGTTAGCTAAAGATTAAGGAATTAAAGGACTTAATGTGAAAAGATGAATCCGTTTCCTCACCTTTCTCAAACCCCTTCCCTTTTCCTACAGCAGAGCAACTTCTCTGTGGTTTCAGAGGTACAGTACAAAAAAGAAAAAGAAAAAAAGTTTAGCACACAACTGATTTTATCACATTCCAATTGTTTTCTCTAACTGCTTTCAACATGCAATATCCACATCCTTCATAGATTGAAATAGCACACAAGGAAAAGAAGGAGGAGGAGGCGAAGGAGGAGGAGGCGGAGGAGGAGGAGGAGGAGGAGGAGAAATAAGATTAGAAGTGTTTTGTAGAAGGTAAGGAATGGATCAAATTATTGATGTTAGACATTAAAACTAAATGTAAAAAAGATAGGAACACAGCAGTTCTTCTAATTTGTAATTATGTGTATAGCATATGGATAAGCCGTATGCAGAAACTTAGTGAAAATGATACTCTTGGTTTTCTTAGAGGAAGATTAAATTATGTGAGATGGTTTGCGTCAATTTTGTATAAGGAAAAATTGAAGAAACTTGTTACAAAGGATTTCCTGTGTTCAACTATTTAATTGACAAAATGTAAATATTGTATTTTGTTATTTTAAATAAGTTAAAAAAAAAAAGAATCAACACAGTGGAAATAGACAAGCTCACAGAGCAACTCTGTTCTGATATTATATGGAGAACAAAGGATTACCTTGGAGAATGGCAGTTGCCTTCCCCCAGATTTGTCATCCAGCAGAGTTAAGCTTTAACTCGGCCAGTGTTCTACCACTGGAATTTATAAAATCAATTAGGCGTAACTGCCTAGCCCGAAGTGGATAGTGATCGAGTGCTTGAATATCAATTACCTCTGAGTGAGGATTGCTTGGTATTTACCCCTCAAGCAATTACATTATAAGAAAAGAACAGAACGTTAATAATAAAAAAAAAAAAAAAAAAAAAAAAAAGATAAAAAAAAAAAAAGTGATATTGGTAAATCTGCATCAAGTGATGTAATGATGAAACAGAAAAGCAAAATTGGCGTGAACAGAAAGTTGGAGGAAAAAAAAAAAAAAAAAAAAAAAAAACCCAACAACAACAACAACAACTTGGTATTGGTAATTCTACATCAAGTAATGTATTGATGAAACAGAAAAGCAAAACTGGCGTTTATTGCCCCTCCAAAAAAGATTTTCTGAAATGAAATGAAAGATATGAGAGAGAAAATGGCCATTGCATTACCATTACCGATCACGTTTTACTATCAGTAGCTTAACAATCAATTAGGGCCCACGAAGAGGCTATAAATATCTCATTTACATACAATTAGTGTCGCTGATCAGGATCCTCTCTGCAGAGAAAGTAATGATAGTGGGCAATTATATGAAACTGAAGATATATATAGTTTTTATAGGACATATTTATTTTAATGTTGTTACTATTCTTAAAATATTCTAATTTTCTTTATTTCTTTTCCTCACTGGGCTATTTTCCCTGTTGGGGCCCTTGGGTTTATAGCATCCTGCTTTTCCAACTAGGGTTGTAGCTTAGCATTTAATAATAATAATAATAATAATAATAATAATACGTATTCCCCATAATGTTTCACAGCGAAATAAGAGTAAAGTATTTACTTACAAAAAGAAGGTACATTACATACAGGCTACTATTGTTAACTGCCAAGTGAATTAAGATAAAACATTTGCTTTTAAAATTTCATATAACGCAAGAATGAATGTTAGCAATAAAATAGAGGCAACTTCAATTGCTGATTAATTGCTGTATACAGCCATACCTTATACAAGGTTATTTGATTAGAGCCGATTATCAAGTACTGCTAATTACTTTACAAAACTAAAGTCAACAGCACACACGTACAGTATATTCACTAAGTGCTTCGCAATTATTCTCTAATTTACATAAACGCATAAAGCCAACTGATAACCTCAAAAAAAAAGCGGCTCATCCTGTTCTAGTGGGACTAAAAACTTTGCTGACGATAAGTAAATTAAAATATGAGGTAACCCAGGCTTCTTATAAAAATTCTAGATTTCTGATGTTAAGCAAAAATATGTATATATATATATATATATATATATATATAAATATATATATATATATATATATACATTTGATATACACGTATATATACATATGTGTATATATACTTTAATCAACCAAGAGAGCAGGCAGGCTTTTGGAGTAAGTATACAATAATTGACCATATCAATGTATTTGACAACTAATGGAAAAATCAACATGGTATGACAAACCACAGTGTATGGCATTAAAGCTTTTGTATCTATCAAAACTTCAGCAGTAATGAATGTCTATCAAATACAAAGAATAGATGAATCTGATGTTTGAACACTTGAAGAAATCTATACAGGTGATACAGCAATCATAAAACTACATTAAGAAAGTGAGAAAATTCCGATTGAAAAAGAGGTTAGACATGTAGACCCCAAATCTCTTAATCATTCACAATATGCCTAGAAGAATTTTTTTTTAAATTAGATTGCAAAAATGTAGGAATTAATATGAATGGGGAATATGTAAACAACTTAAGATCTGCTGATGACACAGTGATGAATCATGGGAGTAATTGCAAAAGATGATACAAGATTTGAATAGAAAAGCAATGTAGGACTGAAAAAAAAATTAATATGAGTAAAACTAAGATAATGTTCAATGAAAATGCAGAGACAAAACAAACAAGGGTTATGGACGAACCACTACAGATTGTTAATGAATATACATACTTAGGAAAGTACGCGTTTTCCCAGGATATGGGACCGAAATTAAAAGATGGATAAGCATGAGATGGAGAGCGTTTAGTAAACAAAATGACATTGTAAAATGTAAAATGCCACTTTCTCTAAAAAGAAAAATATTTAATCAGATGGTCCTATCAATATTAACTTATGCATCAAAAACTTGGAAGAGTCAAACTAAAGCCTTAGAACATAAGCTAGCTACAACTAAGTGTTAATCCCATCATTATTCTTTCCATAGCTTTCTAAGAGACAGAAAAAGAGCAACATGGATACGCGAGCAAACTAAAGTAGAGGATATTCTAACATGTAAGAAAAATAAAAGAACATGGGCAAGGCATGCAATGAGAATGGCAGATAATAGATGGACATTAAGAATATCAGAATGGGTCCCTAGAGATTGCAAAAGAAGCAGGGGAAGGAATAGAAGATAATATATATATATATATATATACACACACATATATACATATATATATATATATATATATGTGTGTGTGTGGATATATATATATATATGTGTGTGTGTGTGTATATATATGTGTGTATATATATATATATATGTGTGTGTGTGTGTGTGTATATATATATATATATATATATAAAATTTGTCTGCGAAAGACAAAGGGTTATATATATATATATATATATATCATTGAGTACACGAGCGACTGTGCTCACACGTTGTTGCTGGAAAAACAGAGATAAAGAAAGCACCATGAATTTTAGTAACATAAATACATGTGTGTGAGTAAGCACATGTGCGTAAATCACATATAAATATGCAAGGGAGAGGGTCCACTATTCACAGAACCTTTCGAACCAAACAGTCATATGCAACACTCGGCTCATTTAAAATTCAGATAAGAGTCATCGTCAGTAATTTATAATGCACTTTTTTCTCGTTCATAAGAATCAGCGGCTTCGGAATAACAATGATTTTCTTTGAAATTCATTTATAAAGGGTCATAAAGTCGACGATATATGGAAACTCGAAGCACCTCGGTGGCGAGATCGACATCGCTCGACCTGTAATCAGGCCTAATATGCGCCCGGACCGAGACTCCAATGAGTTGTATGTCGAGGCGGACATGTTAATCGGAGGCAAATTTTCATAAAGATCTTTGAGAGAGAGAGAGAGAGAGAGAGAGAGAGAGAGAGACCCTTATTGAGCTGAGGTAATATGTATAAGCAGTACAGGTGACTTTTCTTTGTACGAACAGGAGCTCGCTATGTCCTGTTGAACACATTAACGAGAGAGAGAGAGAGAGAGAGAGAGAGAGAGAGAGAGAGAGAGAGAGACCCTTATTGAGCTGAGGTAATATGTATAAGCAGTACAGGTGACTTTTCTTTGTACGAACAGGAGCTCGCTATGTCCTGTTGAACACATTAACAACTTGTTCTTAACAGTTCAGTCACTCAAAAGAAGTTGTCGACAACATAACGTATACTTTTGATCTAATTCAAAGATCCATTTACGATATCATGACTATCAATAGCCTTTTATAGTTTGCGTTTAAAACCTTTTATTATACTGAAGACCATTCATTTATATCATCTCACGATGATGAAGACTGCAAACCTCGAATGATGTCTCAACAAGTTGAAGATTAACTTGTATCACTTTATAGTGATGAAAATTACTGCCATCAAGAATTATTTCAAAAGCAATATAACAGGACAAGCAATTATGACATTACGATGTTGAAGTCAATGCAAAAGTGAACAAGAGAACACTTACCATATAGAGAAAATCTCGAGACATTTACAAAAGACTAACGAAAGCTCCACAAGATTTATCGCTTCATTTCCCTCTTCTTCACCCAAGAGGTTGCTGCACTGTCATTGTTCAGTGGCCATTTTCCTCTAGGTAAGGGTAGAAGAGACTCTTTAGCTATTATAAGCAGCTCTTCAAGGAGACGGACACTCCAAAATCAAACCATTGTCCTCTAGTCTCGGGTAGTGCCACTAGGAGAAGGACACTCCAAAATCAAACCATTGTTTTCTAGACTTGGGTAGTGCCATAACCTCTGTACCATGGTCTTCCACTGTCTTGGGTTAGAGAACCTCTGTACCATGGTCTTCCACTGTCTTGGGTTAGAGTATTCTTGTTAGGGCACACTATTCTATCTTATTTCTTTTCCTCTTGTTTTAGTTAAAGTTTTTATAGTTTATATAGGAGATATTTATGTTGTTACTGCTCTCAAATATCTTGTTTTTCAATGGTTCCTTTCTTCACTGGGCTATTTTCCTTGTTGGAGCCCCTTTGCTTATAGCATCCTGCTTTTCCAACTAGGGTTGTAGCTTAGTAAGTAGTTGTTATAATAATAACAATAATAATAATAATAATAATAATAATAATAATAATAATAATAATAATAATAATAATAATAATAATGAGATCTTTCCACTTCCTAGAAGGTATTTTAACATAGTTCTTTTTCTTATCCGGTCTAAAGGCAGACCATTATTTAACGGTGAAAAAAAATATACAGCCCCAAACCCGACCTGGAAACTTTAGCAAAAGAAGTAGCGAGTCTCCATCAACAATGAAATCATTACTAAATCTATTCATTATCTAACCCTCTACAGCCTTTTAACCAGATTTATGACTCGCTCTTTGAAGTCTTAATGTTACAGACAAATAAATCGTTGAATTAGTAAACAAGTAACATCGCTTTCAAAGGTTAGAAATTATACCTTAATCATAGTTCGGTGTAAATACAACATGAAAATGATATAATGAACCTTATGAAGAAAAATATATTTTAAAAGCAGATAGTATTGTTCAGAGTTCGTTCTGCTTCCTGTTAAACCCTTCATCACTACTGAGCTGATAATTGAAGTAGTATGATGCTAAAGTGGATTAAGACCCGACTGGTAACTTACCTCTTTAGGAGAGTTGACTTATCGCTACCCAATTGTTTAACAATCAAGTGTAAATGAAAGGGTGGATATTTACACTAATTACAAAATCATTCTTACATTAAAAAAAAAAAAAAAAGTAATTCAAGTCAAGGGAACTTCAAACTAGATCAGAGTTGAAGACCTGTAATTTGCCGGTCCAACTTCATCAGTCAAATTCCGACAATGGCCAACCTTGGATGGAATAAGTAAATATTATTTCTACCTCTGCGTCCGACCAGACGTCAAGACAGCAGAGGGAGGCTTCGGCAAATTGCTACGAACTTAATCCAAGAGATCGATACGAATGTTTTGCTCCGGTTATAAATTACGAAATGCACCGAACAGCTCCCTGTCAGTCCGACAGCGCCCCTCGGGTGAATGCGACTGACAGGTAGGTAATAAGAATTTAAGAGATACATCTTACATATGCAAAAAAAAGGGGGGGCCCCTTTCTTCGACTTGACTTCGATATGATGATTCATAATGAAATTCATGCGCTAAATAGTTTACGTCAAAAGGTGACTTGACTCATAGATTTTGTGTACTTTTTATAAGCATAATATCGACCAGGGGGCTTTGATATAAAATCCTGGCTGAATTAGACAAAAAGGTTTTACACAAAGTCATTCAACTCTAATATCATTGTCTTCTTAACCGTTTTCGTTTTTTTTTTTTTAAATACCCCATACATCTACCTTCTCAGTCACCAAAATCTATTGTCTGGTACATCTAGAGCTACCTTGGGTGGTGAAAGGTCTTTTGTGCTGATCATATGTGCAATGTTTACCTTTAAAAAATTCTTAACCTTTCTTATTGCGTAGTTCATTGTTTCTCATTTGGTACCGAGAAGCTATCCATTTTATTGGGGCTGTCAGGCTTGTAAAATTCTGCATTTTTCAACTAAAAGTAGATTAGCTTCTAATTTTCATAACTATAATCATGTGATAACTGAGAGACACCCTTGGCCTCTATGGCACAAGAATGCCTCTCAGAGATTGTCTTAGTTCCTGTATCTACAAAAGAGCTGACCACGGCAGGCAACCAGTAAGGTTTTTACTTGCCTTATTTACCCTCCATATTTCAAAATTTCCCAACTTCCGGTGTATTTTCATTCTTATGTTCCAGCTCCTTCTGGAGATGATGTCAGACATCTCCTTTACAGGGAGGAAACATATGTGACTTGTCTTGATCCTAGCACCAAAGGAATTTTATTCAATTTATCTTTATCTTTTTTTCTCTTTTGCGTCTTTCAGTTCATTCGTAACAATGAATAAGCAAAGGAGGAAAATATATAGCAATGTATAGTAAAGTAACAACTTATCCCAATAGAAGTAGGCCTATATAGCTACATACTTAGATCATCTTACGTAAAAGCCTGGACCATAGTCCAGATAATCTATTTCAAAGAATCTACAAAATTAGAGAAAAGGCAACAGACAACAGCAAAGAATCAATGTGAACGTTTGCCTAGAGCTTAAATCACTCACATACGGTAAAGGGCTATGCTAAGGGTGGAAAAAATAGTACACACATTACCCCTAAGACCATCAAGTGGCTTAATACGGTTGCATTATAAGAACTGAATGCAGCTTAATCAGGATTTATGAATGTCCGAATATTCCTCATTATTGGCCCAAAATGACCTTGGAACCAGTTTCAAAGACCATTAGTCTTTGACCTTTTGACCTAGGATGGCGTAAAAATTATTTCCAAAGGATACCGGTTTGTTTAATGGCCTTATTATGTTAGGAAGTGATAATATCCAGCCAGGGAGAGTCATACTCGCTTCTTTGATATGCGCAATCAAATATGTTTACGCAAATTCAAATGCGTTGCTTGCAAGCTCGGCTAATCCTATCCCGGTTTGGCCCGTTTCGCCCAAAACCTGACACATTTTGGGAGATGGTGACTTTAATTTTAAAAAAATACGAGAAGCATTATCCATGAGAATCTTATTCTAAAGAATAATCAACCTTAATGCAAGAGAGAGAGAGAGAGAGAGAGAGAGAGAGAGAGAGAGAGAGAGAGAGAGAGAGAGAGAGAGAGAGAGAGAGAGACCATATCCGGGATTGATAAGAAGGCGTGAGATAGCATTGATTGATTGCAAATTTGCTGATATAGATACCAAGGAGGAGGGGGAGGGACGGTAGGGAGACTGATAGGGCGGAGAGAGAGAGAGAGAGAGAGAGAGAGAGAGAGAGATTTAGCCAACAGCACATTACCAGTGAAGTGTTTACATTAGCCAAGGGCAATGACGCTTATAACAACTGGCCGAGTTGCATGAAGATCACTTCGTTTAAAACCATTTAGTTTTTTTAATCTTATCTCATGGCACCACTCTCTTGGAGTGTCGTTTCTACTTTAAGTACGCTCACTTTTTTCAAACTGCCCAAAGCACACTTGTGTATAATACCAATAAAAGCACTCTCGTGTTTAATATCATCTGAAATGCACTTAGATTTAGTGTCGTTATGAAATTTGTAATCGAAAACTGATGGGCATTTATGCTATTACTAAGTCGAATGTGTAATTCACTTACTGGGATTACAAGTAAAACTTGATAGCTGAGAGAGAGAGAGAGAGAGAGAGAGAGAGAGAGAGAGAGAGAGAGAGAGAGAGAGAGAGAGAGAGAGAGAGAGTCGCCTGTTATTAGGTCAACAATAAGGTATACAATTCGTATCAAGTGAAAAATGTTTTAATGTTTGCATGACTCATTAGGATAAAAAAAAAGAAATTTTTCATTATCATTGTCATTGCCATTCAACATGCCTGTATCTTCATATAGAATAAATAATATTACATATTACTCCCTAGGATATTTCATTCTTACAGTTACTAGCATTACTGTTAATAATAATAATAATAATAATAATAATAATAATAATAATAATAATAATAATAATAATAATAATAATAATAATAATAATAATTACTAATTCGCGTCGTTATTGCCATTTTGGACTTTCTGCAATTATAATTATTATTAATATTATTATTATTATTATTATTATCATTACCATTATTATCATTTGCCAAGCTACAACCCTAGTTGGAAAGGCAGGATGCTATAAGCCCAAGGGCACCAACAGGGAAAGTAGCTCAGTGAGGAAAGGAAATACGGAGATAAACTACCAGAGAAGTTTAAGAACAATAATAACATTGAAATAAATCTTCCCTAACAAGAAAAAGAGAACTGAGATAGAACAGTGTGCCTCAGTGTACCCTCAAGCAAGAGAACTCTACTGCAAGACAGTGGAAGACCATGGTACAGAGGCTATGACATTATCCAAGACTAGAGAACAAGGGTTTGATTTTGGAGTGTCCTTCTCCTAGAAGAGCTGCTTATCATAGCTATAGAATAACTTTTCCCTTATCAAGACACAAGTAGTCACTGAACAACTAAGGTGCAGTAGGTAACCCTTGAACAAAGAAGAATTGTTTGGTAATCTTAGTGTTGTTAGGGGTATGAGGATAGAGGAGAATGTAGAAAGAATATGCCAGACTAATTGGTGTGTGGTGTATTTGTTTTTGACGTTGTTAACAGTTTATATATGACATGTCTGTTTTGACGTTGTTACTTATTTTAGAATGATTTATTGTTAATTTGTTCTCTTCATTTATTTATTTCCTTATTTCCTTTCCTCACTGGGCTATTTTTCCCTGTTGGAGCCCCTGGGCTTATAGCATCTTGCTTTTCCAACTAAGGTTGTAGCTTGGATAGTAATAATAATAGTAATAATAATAAAAGAAAAATGAGTTGGAATTATAGAGAGGGATCCAATGTATTACTGTATGGCCAGTCAAAGGAGCCAATAATTCTCTACCGGTAGTGTCTCAACGGGTGGCTGGTGCCCTGGCCAACCTACTACCTACATACTAGGACTATTCATTTTTGATAATTTCTTTTCGCCAGTAGTGTCTCAACGGGTGGCTGGTGCCCTGGCCAACCTGCTACCTACATACTAGGACTATTAATTTTTGATAATTTCTTGTCGTCATAAAAATCCTCACAGAAGCGAACTTCACTAAGGTGAATTTGAAAAATGTGTCCTTCGTGAAAAGCTGATTGTTTCCATTGTTACTATTACTATTATTTCTTACTAAGCTACAACCCTAGTTGTAAAAGCAGGATTCTATAAGTCCAAGGGCTCCATCAGCAAAAATAGCCCAGTGAGGAAGGGGGATAAGGAAATAAATAAACTACAAGAGAAGGAATAAACAATCAAATATATTTTAGAGCTAACAAAAATACTTGCATCTGTATATATGCATACACTCAGGTTTGTGTCCAATATACAACAACAGCAAATACAGCCGTTTCTAGTCGGCCATCACTAATCTGCAGTGGGCCAAGTGTGGTGATGAAAACTAGCCATACCACTTATATGAATAAGGACATGTCCATTATATACAGTATATATATACTGTATACACTGCACATATAAATTATATGCATATATACACAATACAACAATATTTATGTATATATATATATATATATATATATATATATATATATATATATATCTATATATATATATATATATATATATATATATATATATATATATATATATATATACTGTATATATGTATTATGCACACAATGTATATTCTTATCTATATAAATTTTTATGCACACACATATATATGTATATATATAAATATATATATATATATATATATATATATATATATATATATATATATATATATATATATATATATTCATATGTATTTAAGTAGAAATATATAGCCTACATATATGTATATGTATATATATATATATATATATATATATATATATATATATATATATATATATATATATATATATATATATATATATATATATATATGCATATGTATGTAAATATCAGTATACTACTTGAGCATAGATATATGCCGTTGATGAGATTTATGTGTAGGTGTACGAAGCTACAACGTTGTTATAATCAACTACTTATGACTGAATCCACGATTCAATGATAAGGGATCAATATGGCAATGACTTGTTATTTTTCTCTGGAGTCACTCCATGTTAACGGATATTCTTTAATTAACAGATAGATAGATAGATAGATAGATAGATAGATAGATCATGAAAATTATAGTAACTGATAGAAAGATTGATTGGTTAAGTATAATTAATAATTAATTAACTAATACCTAATGACTTGATATATCATGTATTTCATTTCGGTAAGTACTGTATATGAAGAACTCGTTAAGCTTTTATACATTTTATTAAAACAGAATGCAGTAAATATACCGCAAGCTTAACTTTCATGATTAGAATTCTTAAATTTAAGTGCAATGACTTTTTAGCGTTTTTTTTTTTTTTTTTTTTTTTTTTAACTCAGGGAACAAAATGGGAATAAATACTAATTTCATTTTCATAGTTGGGTTTCTCTGGTTAATGTGACAATTACTTTATTAAAAAAGAAAAAAAAACAGTTGCAATATACATAGGTTTCTCCTATTCGTTTTTAGAAAGTTGAGTTTTTTTTTTTTGCAATATCTAATATTCTGTATTTCATCATTGAATGTGGATAATTATTAATATTGAATATTTTGAAATTGTCACAGAGAGAGAGAGAGAGAGAGAGAGAGAGAGAGAGAGAGAGAGAGAGAGAGAGAGAGAGAGAGAGAGAGAGAGAGAGAGAGAGACGAAAGTCATTACATTTATTCCATTAATTTCGATTTATAGAGAGGACTTTATTCCAATAACTTCGAAACAGAGAGAGAGAGAGAGAAAGAGAGAGAGAGAGAGAGAGAGAGAGAGAGAGAGAGAGAGAGAGAGAGAGAGAGAGAGAGGAGGGGGGGGGGCAAAAGTTGAAGCTGTTCCTCTTTGCCTTGCACTGGCGAATGTATGGTACCAATGACTTTCTTTATCTATCCAGGATTTTTCCAAAGAACTTTAAAATATATCCAAACATTAATTTTGAATCCACCCCTATGTTATTTTAAGAGTCCTTGTTACATTTCTTATGATAAACATGGCCAGATGTAAAATATTTATTTTGATATTCTTAAAATATTTATTTTTTCCTTTTTCCTTTCCTCACTGGGCTATTTTCCCTGTTGGAGCCCCTGGGCTTATAGTATTCTGCTTTTCCAACTTGGGTTGTAGCTTAGCAATTAATAATAATAATAATAATAATAATAACCCACAGATGTACCTTGTTAAAAAAAAAGTATCCGATGAAATAATGAAGGCATAAAATACTTTTAAAAAATTTTCTCATGTTTTTTAACCATTGCACTGTTATTATTCAGTGGCCACTTTTCTCTTCGTAAGGGTAGAAGAGACTCTTTAGCTATGGTAAGCAGCTCTTCTGGGATAAGGACACTCCAAAAACAAGCCATTGTTCTCTGGTCTTGGGTAGTGTCATAGCCTATGTACTTTGGCCTTCCACTGT
Organism: Palaemon carinicauda; assembly: GCF_036898095.1. Lineage (NCBI taxonomy): Eukaryota > Metazoa > Arthropoda > Malacostraca > Decapoda > Palaemonidae > Palaemon > Palaemon carinicauda. Next base: position 63,390,079 of record NC_090750.1, on the reverse strand, counting down.
CTATGGTTTGAGTTCTCCTACTTGAGGGTACACTCGGGCACACTATTCCATCTTATGTCTCTTCCTCTTGTTTTGTTTAAGTTTTTATGGTTTATATAGGAAATACTTATTTTATTATTGGTACTATTCTCAAAATATTTTATTTTTCCTTGTTTTCTTCCCTCACTGGGCTATCTTTCTCCGTTGGAACCCTTGGGCTTATAGCATCCTGCTTTTCTAATTAGGGTTGTGGCTTAGCAAGAAATAATAATAATAATAATAATAATAATAATAATAATAATTATAATAATCTCAAATCGTAATTCGCGGGTTAATGCTTCTATGTATTATCTTAGTATGTAAATGTTCTTATTTCACGATTGTCAGAATTACAAAATCCTATTTCTGTGTGGTTTTTCGTTAAACTGTGAAAATTTGGTATACTTGTTTTCAAGAAATTCATAAAGAAATTAGTTTTTTTATTTGTCAAAAGAGCCATAAGTTACAGAAAACGGGTGCCATCACTCTTGATTGTAATAGGACTGCCCGCATCTGAAATATTCTATAAACTCTATATTTGCAAAACGTAATAAAAAGCTTTGACAATGATTGATTTACAAGAATGATACTATGATGCCATTATTAACCTCAGAAACCGAACAGCAATGATAAGGAAGGATGCAACTAAGAAACCACATTAACCTCAGAAACCGAACAGCAATGATAAGGAAGGATACAAGAAGGAAAACTAAGAAACCACATTAACCTCAGAAACCGAACAGCAATGATAAGGAAGGATGCAACTAAGAAACCACATTAACCTCAGAAACCGAACAGCAATGATAAGGAAGGATACAAGAAGGAAAACTAAGAAACCACATTAACCTCAGAAACCGAACGGCAATGATAAGGAAGGATGCAAGAAGGAAAACTAAGAAATCACATTAACCTCAGAAACCGAACGGCAATGATAAGGAAGGATACAAGAAGGAAAACTAAGAAACCACATTAACCTCAGAAACCGAACAGCAATCATAAGGAAGGATACAAGAAGGAAAACTAAGAAACCACATTAACCTCAGAACCACATTAACCTCAGAAACCGAACAGCAATCATAAGGAAGGATACAAGAAGGAAAACTAAGAAACCACATTAACCTCAGAACCACATTAACCTCAGAAACCGAACAGCAATCATAAGGAAGGATACAAGAAGGAAAACTAAGAAACCACATTAACCTCAGAAACCGAACAGCAATGATAAGGAAGAATACAAGAAGGAAAACTAAGAAACCACATTAACCTCAGAACCACATTAACCTCAGAAACCGAACAGCAATGATAAGGAAGGATACAAAAAGGAAAACTAAGAAACCACATTAACCTCAGAAACCGAACAGCAATGATAAGGAAGGATACAAGAAGGAAAACTAAGAAACCACATTAACCTCAGAACCACATTAACCTCAGAAACCGAACAGCAATCATAAGGAAGGATACAAGAAGGAAAACTAAGAAACCACATTAACCTCAGAAACCGAACGGCAATGATAAGGAAGGATACAAGAAGGAAAACTAAGAAACCACATTAACCTCAGAAACCGAACACCAATGATAAGGAAGGATACAAGAAGGAAAACTAAGAAACCACATTAACCTCAGAAACCGAACAGCAATGATAAGGAAGGATACAAAAAGGAAAACTAAGAATCCACATTAACCTCAGAACCACATTAACCTCAGAAACCGAACAGCAATCATAAGGAAGGATACAAGAAGGAAAACTAAGAAACCACATTAACCTCAGAAACCGAACAGCAATGATAAGGAAGGATACAAGAAGGAAAACTAAGAAACCACATTAACCTCAGAAACCGAGCAGCAATAAGGAAGGATACAGAAGGAAAACTAAGAAACCGAACAGCAATAAGGAAGGATACAGAAGGAAAACTAAGAAACCACATTAACCTCAGAAACCGAACAGCAATGATAAGGAAGGATACAAAAAGGAAAACTAAGAAACCACATTAACCTCAGAAACCGAACAGCAATGATAAGGATGGATACAAGAAGGAAAACTAAGAAACCACATTAACCTCAGAACCACATTAACCTCAGAAACCGAACAGCAATCATAAGGAAGGATACAAGAAGGAAAACTAAGAAACCACATTAACCTCAGAAACCGAACAGAAATCATAAGGAAGGATACAAGAAGGAAAACTAAGAAACCACATTAACCTCAGAAACCGAACAGCAATGATAAGGAAGGATACAAGAAGGAAAACTAAGAAACCACATTAACCTCAGAAACCGAACAGCAATCATAAGGAAGGATACAAAAAGGAAAAGTAAGAAACCACATTAACCTCAGAAACCGAACAGCAATCATAAGGAAGGATACAAGAAGGAAAACTAAGAAACCACATTAACCTCAGAAACCGAACAGCAATGATAAGGAAGGATGCAACTAAGAACCACATTAACCTCAGAAACCGAACAGCAATGATAAGGAAGGATGCAAGAAGGAAAACTAAGAAACCACATTAACCTCAGAAACCGAACAGCAATCATAAGGAAGGATACAAGAAGGAAAACTAAGAAACCACATTAACCTCAGAACCACATTAACCTCAGAAACCGAACAACAATCATAAGGAAGGATACAAGAAGGAAAACTAAGAAACCACATTAACCTCAGAAACCGAACAGCAATGATAAGGAAGGATACAAAAAGGAAAACTAAGAAACCACATTAACCTCAGAAACCGAACAGCAATGATAAGGAAGGATACAAAAAGGAAAAGTAAGAAACCACATTAACCTCAGAAACCGAACAGCAATGATAAGGAAGGATACAAGAAGGAAAACTAAGAAACCACATTAACCTCAGAACCACATTAACCTCAGAAACCGAACAGCAATGATAAGGAAGGATACAAGAAGGAAAACTAAGAAACCACATTAACCTTAGAAACCGAACAGCAATGATAAGGAAGGATGCAAGAAGGAAAACTAAGAAACCACATTAACCTCAGAAACCGAACAGCAATGATAAGGAAGGATACAAAAAGGAAAAGTAAGAAACCACATAGGTATACGGTACAAGATTATAGAAATGGCATTGACCCAGACATAAAGGTGGCGTCCTTTAGCATATCTACTGACGCATGGTAAAAACCTCGTTGATCCCTTTGTATTGGAATGAAGAACGAAAATTACGAGCTGTTACCAAGTTGTGGAATGATCTTCCTAATCGGGTGGTTGAATCAGTAGAACTTCAAAAGTTCAAAGTTGGAGCAAATGCTTTTTTGTTGACCAGGCGGACATGAGTCTTTTTATAGTTTATATATGACATATTTGTTTTTGATGTTGTTAATAGTTTATATGTGACATGTCTGTTTTGACGTTGTTACTTATTTTAGAATGATTTATTGTTATTTGTTCTCTTCATTTATTTATTTCCCTATTTCCTTTCCTCATTGGGCTATTTTTTCCTGTTGGAGCCCCTGGGCTTATAGCATCTTGCTTTTCCAACTAGGGTTGTAGCTTGGATAGTAATAATAATAATAATAACTCATCCAAATCACAAGTCTCTCGATGCTGGACCTCGCTTGCTTACGAGCTGCGATTAGGATCAGCCTAATGGCGAGACAGATTTCGGATAGGCCTATTGACGAACTGCAGGAGGCCTGATTCGCAACGGGGGTTAAACAACGCCCCGGTGCTGGCCGTAATCGCCTCGTTATCGATGTTGTTTTATTGAGATTAATGGACTGTAGATTCCTTATCAAGTGGATACTACAATGGCTTATCACTTGTAGTCATATTGATTTGACGATATATGTAATAAAAAAAAACTCTAGTCCAAAAACTGGTTTAAAAGAAGAAGAAGAAATAACATGGAATCTAGAAAATTACGATTATTTTTGCTTCACTGGTCTTGTTTAAGCAGCTTATGTGGTCCGAAAATTTTTACGAAAATTTCGGTGAAACATTTTTTCGAATATTTCGGCCGACTATCGGGCCGAAAAAATTTTTTCGAAAATTTTGGCCAATTTTCGGGCCGAAAATTTTTTCGAAAATTTCTGCCGATTTTCGGGCCGAAAATTTTCTCGAAAATTTTGGCAGATTTTCGGGCCGAAGTGACTAAATTTATCTAGGAACATTCAAGACTAAGCCTAAGCATTTTTCTAGAAGCGTCGCTTTTATGGTTATCCGGTCGGGCAATTTGCCTATACACTAATAGGATACCTAATATCATAAAAATCCCTTCAAGGTTTAAATTCCGCTCATGAATGGCAGAGGCAAGGGACAATGACATTGTCCTAGTTACTAGGACAATGCCCAAGAGACTGACACTATAGACATGGTCAGCGCCCAAGCCCCCTCTCCAGCCAAGCTAGGATCAAGGAGGGCCAGGCAATGACTGCTGATGACTTAGCAGGTAGACATATAGGCTCCCCCAAACTCTCCATCCTTAGATCCTTACAAACTATCGAGCAGCTGATTGAGCGGGACTTGAACCCCAGTCCGACAGAACGCCAGTAAGGGACGTTTCTAATAGGTCACCACAACCCTTGTGGTACTTGTTAAAGACATACTGTATAAAGATCATGAATAGATACTATAAAGAAGAAAAATTAAATTTAGAATACTTGAAAATGAGGTTATGAAACACAATTACAAATAATTCACCTAAGCAAAGATATTCTATACTTCCTACGCACTGTCATATCAACTGGAATCAGTGACCTACATGCAATGTATACAGGACTTGAACAAAAGACCAATTTCCAGAGGCACTTACAGTAAAGTTCGAAGCTTCATCTAACTTTTGATCCTGATCTAATAAAACGAATGCAAGTGCTTTCTATCGCAAAAATGTTCGTTTACCCGGTCGTATTTTATCGGTGTGGAAAGCTATCGCTAGTATGCGAAAGTAATGGTCTAATGTTTGAGCATCGCAATTAGACTCGGCTGAACAGGGGCGGCCAATCAATGGTTTGTTCATTTTAAAAAGAAAGAACAGAAAATGTTTTCCGAAATGAACCGAGTTTATTCCATTGACTAAAGGTTATTCCGTTTACCAACATATGTAGATTTTGATTAAAAATGGTTCAGTAGGCATAACTAAAGTAAATGAAAAATGCACTCACTTCCATTACGGCGAAGGAGATACAACCATACTCGTATTAATCTGCAATGTGCACATACACACATGCATATAACCGACTGATACTTTTTTCGGACACAAAACACATTTTTTATTACAGTAAAAGAAAAGTAATCGGCCCTTAGCTTTCATGCAACAGGAAACAGTGTGTTATACAGAGCAGGCATAGTCTTACAATAATAAGCTGATGAGTATTTAAGATTTACAAGGTGATTACATGCATTAAGTGTAAGACTGTGGTTTATGTAAACCACTTTGGTTATCTATAACGAAAGACGTGACTTTATCCATAAGAAAATTAAATTTGGAAGGTATTTCTATTTCAACGACCGGCGGTTTATTTATGCCATTTTTCAAAGCCATTATATACACTGAGTTCTTTTGAAATTCTGCTCTGAATTACACCATCTAAACTTTTTCATAAGATGTATCTAAAGGCCTATCTTAGACCCTACAAAACATATTAATTTAACTTTCATTTTCAAATTATGCCACAAATCCATACTTCCTTAATCTGCTAAATATAGCTAGTCAGAATCATAGATTTTTTTTTTTTTTTTTAATTCCTTCCATTGCCTTTTCCATATGATCACTTTAATTATTTTCTATTCTGCTACCCTCAGTTTCCATTCCACAATGCTAGGATTAGCTATTTGTGTTCTTTATAGCATATCCACACCCTGGCAGACAAGCCACTACCCCATCGATCACCCTACTTCTGCCAACCACTCCAGAAACAATCAGTCTTTGTCGATTTTCATTCTATATTCATTTTCCTTTCACTTTAGATTACCAGTGCTATAACCACTACCTCTCACCAAGCATCTACTTTCACAGACCCTGTTATTATATTCAACACACTGAAGAAAGTTTTTTTTCTATTACTTTCACAACCTTGGAACGTGATACACAGACCCTGTTCTTATATTCAACACACTGAAGAAAGTTTTTTTCTATTACTTTCACAACCTTGGAACGTGATACACAGACCCTGTTCTTATATTCAACACACTGAAGAAAGTTTTTTTCTATTACTTTCACAACCTTGGAACGTGATACACAGACCCTGTTCTTATATTCAACACACTGAAGAAAGTTTTTTTTCTATTACTTTCACAACCTTGGAACGTGATACACAGACCCTGTTCTTATATTCAACACACTGAAGAAAGTTTTTTTTCTATTACTTTCACAACCTTGGAACGTGATACACAGACCCTGTTCTTATATTCAACACACTGAAGAAAGTTTTTTTCTATTACTTTCACAACCTTGGAACGTGATACACAGACCCTGTTCTTATATTCAACACACTGAAGAAAGTTTTTTTTCTATTACTTTCACAACCTTGGAACGTGATACACAGACCCTGTTCTTATATTCAACACACTGAAGAAAGTTTTTTTCTATTACTTTCACAACCTTGGAACGTGATACACAGACCCTGTTCTTATATTCAACACACTGAAGAAAGTTTTTTCTATCACTTTCACAACCTTGGAACGTGATATACAGCCGTACACAACTTATGATTCCAGTTGTTTAGTGTCTCGAATATTGGCAGAGTATTAATTAAGTTTTTGTTCTTAACCCTGATATTTTAAAGAACTGACGAAGACCCTGTCGATACTCTGGAAGGAGTGGTTCCTACCCCTCTCAAGGTTCACTCATTCCTTCAAAATCGTGCATGCTCTGGAAGGAGTGGTTCCTACCCCTCTCAAGGTTCACTGATTCCTTCAAAATCGTGCATGCTCTGGAAGGAGTGGTTCCTACCCCTCCCAAGGTTCACTCATTCCTTCAAAATCGTGCACAAACACTCAATAGACAACCCAGTAACTTTGAATAATACGCATTATTGTCCCGAGATATTGTCCCTTCTTTGGGCAGCTGATGATAAGAAAATAAGAAATAAGGATCATCATAATTACGAAAATAAGAACAACCACCGGTGCCTTGCTTCTATTCCTTTTGTGAAACCTATTGAATAAAAGTGACTTCCAAAGGCATCAAGTAAGAAGAGACAATTACGACCATATTTCTGCGAAGGTGACCAAGCTGCAGTCACACCATGAACAATAGTTCTTAATGGTGTTTATCAATATCAAATTTTTTTAAGGAGACATCACGAATATTACTCATGATCTATCAGTGATTTTTCACCTACTAAAGGCTAAGGAAATGAAGAAACGTCTTCACAGTTTAAACTTACAGAACTGGAAATAAATCCCATATTTCTCATGGACACTACGGAAAGAATGTTTTTTTAAAAAATACCAGCTTTTCTTGCTGATGAATGGTGGAGCCCAGCTAAGGCGCAATGAAGGCAACTCCACAAACTGAATATCGTTCCATTTATTCTCTATGATATACAGTAGTATGCAACACTAAAATAAAACTTTCTTAACCATGACCTCACATTGCACTCAAACAATTTATTCATCTATGTGTTTTATGATAATGAAACAAGCATTAATATTACTACTTGCATAATGATTCCCGTTATTGCCCATCTTTATTCAGATCTGAATACTAACCTTTCAAATATTAAAATAAGGCAAAAATTAATATAGAAAAGAAGATAATCCATGGTTTTGAAGTGATATTACATATATTTCACAATTCACTATCGTTAAGTGCACATCGGATCAGATCAAATACTGAGAAACAGTTAATTAATGGCGGCCTTTTTGATCGGAACTTCTTTGAAAAAAAAAAAGTGTTAAAGAAAACTTGGTCATTAGAGAAGTATTACGCTGCACTTCAGATGTGAAATTTAGTATACATGCGGACTACAACTACGTCTTAAATGGGGGCTAAGTCTATCTAGTCTTTCTTTATCATCTTATAAATAATTACATTATCTTGTGCTATCATCTTAAAACACGGTAAGAACTTCATGTGATTACAAATATTCGGGTAACTATGTTCTTCTTCTTTGATTCAGCCTGAATTATGGGACAATAATTCACTGGTATCTAATCGAAAACAAAGAGTCTTAAAAAAAAAAAAAAAAAAAAAAAAAAAAAAAAAAAAAAAAAAAAAAAAAAAAAAAAAAAAAAAAAAAATCATGTAGCATTGTTCACACAGCAAAAGAAGAAAAAGGCCATCACAAGTAATTTAACTCAATCTGGATGTTTTGCAACAAAGTCAAAAGTTCGCTCAGGTCGGCAACGAGCCAAGTACAGAGTTTTCCTTCATTTCGTGAATATTTCATCCTGTTAATAATGGATATTTGTTTGGAGGAACGAATCATTCTGGATGTTTTTAAAAAAAAAAATCACAATACCACTCAAGTCGGCAAATAATCAAGAACACATATTTCCTTCAATTATTATTATTATTATTAAATGCTAAGCTATAACCCTAGTTGGAAAAGCAGGATGCTATAAGCCCAGGGGCCCCAACAGGGAAAATAGCCCAGTGAGGAAAGGAAATAAGGAAATAAGGAAATATGGAAAAATAAAATATTTGTAAATATTTATTTGTTGATAATGGAAAAAAGGTAGGCCAGACGAAATTCGCGTATCATGATAAGAGAGCACTTGACGAATTGATGAGAAATGTTGATGATCAATATCAGTTTCTTGAATGGCAGTTAACAAATCATTATCAATTAAATTCTGATAGCTGTCTGCCATTCCTCCTAGTGTTTCAAAAGATAACAAAATCCTCACATATTCAAATCATATATAGCCGTTTTCTTCTGAAGCATTAAAGGTTAAAGGTTAAAGGTGTCTGGTTTCAGTTCCGGTTCCATCAGAATAGATGCTCACCAGAACGTCAGCCGGGCAAGCCCAACCCCCCACTGTGGTGCCCTACCACAGCAGTGGCCTCCCCAGTAAACAGCTTAAACTCAAGGTCCTGGGCGGGGATCGATCTGCTGCCATGCAAATGCTAGGCGAACACGTTACCATTGTACTAGCCAGGAATGTTGAATAGCTTACTTGGAGGTAATATATGGCGTAGTAAGGGTGGCTAATCACTTAACTTCGAGAATATTATGATCTTGGCTAACATATGATAAACTTCATTCTAAAGAATTTATCAGGAAACTCTTTCGCGGCAAACAGTGTATGGAGATATGCCATACCTGATGAACAAGCCAGTTTTAATGTTACTACTAGGAGAAATACAATGGCGAAAACTCATTAGTTCTTATTCTTACATTACCGATTTCCAAAATTCAAATTGCAAGACCATTTTTTTTTCTTAAATTGGTATCAAAACCTTTTCAAAGTTAGTTTGTAATTCTATTATTTTTTAAACTACTAGGAGAAATACAATGGCGAAAACTCATTAGTTCTTATTCTTACATTACCGATTTCCAAAATTCAAATTGCAAGACCATTTTTTTTTCTTAAATTGATATCAAAACCTTTTCAAAGTTAGTTTGTAATTCGATTATTTTTTAAATATATATCATGAGAATGTAAACATTGTTTATTTGTTTATTAGTCAACAAATATAAATAATCTTAAAGACGGATAGTAAATACCAACTTTTGGCAATATCTTTAACTAGGGAAAACGTTTACACCGGTCTCTACAGACCGACTGATAAACGTATATGAGAATGCCTCAGGTTAAAGGAAAAGGAGTAAACCCCACAGATACCTGCATACATTAAACACTACTTCGGACTATGTAAGGTGACACTAAGCACTTCTAACACCGTACTTAACCTATGATCATCAATATTAACCGACAAAGAAAAGTCCGCGGAAGTCACCTTCAAAAAAAAAAAAGAGGTTAATCACTAATGTTTTACAAGATATCGATCTGATATGACATGCAGCAAAGGTAGGGGGGGGGGGGGGGATAAGGCATGGATTACAGGGAAAAGGGGTTCATGGATCACGAGGGGCAGATATATGGCAGATAAGGAATGCAATAAAATAAGACGAGGGGAGGCTGGGGGAAGCTGGGGCAGGGGAGGGAGAGAAGGGTGGGGGGGGGGGGGGGGGTTTAGGGTCTTGAGTTTTATTGGTGAGGGAGTATACAGGGGTGTGGCAAAAGAATGTCCGGAAGGCCTGGATTTGTATGTCCGACACGCTCCGTCACCCTGTTTAATTAGAATCCAGGTCTCAATATCGCGGTGCAGTTTCTAAAAACCAGTAAGTGACAGAGAAAAAACTAACAGATACAAATCAACAGATGTAAAGCTAACATTCCGTCTCATACGAGGCTAACAAACCAAAGTTGGAGGTCCGCTTGAGTACGGAATTCCGAATTCATTCTGAGGGGATGCAAAATTAATAACAGGTTTTGCCATTATTATTATTATTATTATTATTATTATTATTATTATTATTTGCTAGGCTACATCCCTAGTTGGGAAAGCAGGATGCAATTAAGCCCATGGCCTCCAATAGGGAAAAATAGCCCAGTGAGGAAAGGAAATAAGGAAAAACTACAAGAGAAGTTTAAGAATAATATTAAAATAAATCTTTCATATATAAACTATAAAAACTTGAAAATAACACGAGAATAAAAACTTCAAAATAACAAGAGGAAGAGAACAAGATAGAGTATTGTGCCCGATCTCTAACCCAAGACAGTAGAAGACCATGGTACAGAGGCTATGGCACTACCCAAGACTAGAGAACAATGGTTTGGTTTTGGAGCGTCCTTCTCCTAGACGAGCTGCTTACTATAGCTAAAGAGTCTCTTCTACCCTTACCAAGAGGAAAGTAGCCACTGAACAACTACAGCGAAGTAGTTAACTTCTTGAGTGAAGAAAAATTGTTTGGTAATTTCAGTGTTGTCAAATGTATGAGGAAAGAGGAGAATGTGTAAAGAATAGGCCAGACTATTCTGTATGTGTGCCGGCGAAGATGAAATGAGCCGTAACCAGAGAGAGGGATCCAATGTAGTACTGTCTGCCCAGTCAAAGGACCCAAAAACTCTCTAGCAGTAGTATCTCAACGGGTGACTGGTGACTTGGCCAACCTACTACCTGTAGCCTATTTACCTATTTGTGGCTACCGATAAAGTAGCATGTTTATGTAGTCAATGCAAAGGTAGTCAACGCAAAGGTGGCTAGTTTATTTACTTGCAGCCATCAAAACAGTAATATAAATACCCATAAGTGACTAACAAAAAAGGATTTATGGTTACCTAGAGGTACTCTAGTCATTTCTATTTTATCTAGAAACTCTGTCAAGGTGATACAAAGGGAATTGTTCAGATATATTTAGAAAGGAATGTATCAACCGTTTAATACGGAATCTTTGCATCTAGACAAATTAGAAGGATGAATTGGTGAGGTAAATGTTTTTCATAAAATACCTGCTATCCTTTCAAGCGCATTTCTGCATGTGAAGTAAATGCATCAAAAGTATATGAATACTAACTATTCATTTACCATTGTAACAATAGGATTGATAATATGAGTGTTACTGAAACATGCAATAATGAATTGATCACATTAACATAATTATTATGAGTAAAGAACGGTCAGTTTCCAGACGTTGTAAGTTAACTGAATTCCATATTGTTCAAACAAAATATTTCTAACATTTTTAATTGGAAAAAAGGTTAAATATAAATTTCAAATTCATTGAATCTTCAAAAAACGATCTCGTGTATCAAATCATATAATTATGAAAAACTGGCAACACAAGTTCTGAAATTGTTGGGTACAATATCTGATGAATTTTGTAAAACTTGTAAAAAAAATAGAAAATCATCAGTATAAAATGTACTTTTGTTCATATAAGTCCCGTATGAATTTAGTTCAAGGACACTAGGCACCATTTTACAGACATATTTGTAAATATCTTGTAAGAAAATACAATATTAAGATTATCGCAATAAAAATAATTTGCAGCCGATTAAATTGAAAGACAAATCATCTGATTGCATCCAACTAAAAGGTTGAGTATTTACCAAACTTTAGCCGAAAAAAAAAATCATATATTCAACTATTTGCAGCCAGAAAAAAGTTACACATTTCCCTATTTATAGTTTACGAACATTTTAAACTAACTTTTTCAGTCATAAAAAATTTTTAAATGTACCTATGGACAGCTGACGAAAGGTTTTAACATTAGATAAAATGCGATTCCAAGTCCAGAGTACATTCTCTTTAAAGATTTAAAGGTCGCTCTTGAATGGCAGAGGCAAGGGACAGGACAATACCCTAGACTGACCATTCACACACCCAAACCCCCTCTCCATCAAGCTATGACCAGGGAGGGCCAGGCAATGGCTGCTGATGGCTCAACAGGTAGAGCTACAATCTATGCTCCCCCATGAATATCTGCTTACTGGCCAATACCAGCCAATTGCAACGGCTGTTTGGTACCCTTGGAAGTGAGGTATTGAAATAGCCATTTATTTGAGGCTCGAGGTGAGGATGGCAGGTTCATCCTTGCCAAGATTCTTGGACATGATGTGTCCTACCATGCTAGCGTTATTTTTAGCTTTACTTCAGAAGCAAGTCTTCTGAAAGCTATATAACTTTTAAAATGACATGTTGGCTTTTATGGTTTTAATTGAATTTTCTTTAATTCTTTATTCATAATAAATGATATCGGCGTCAATGACCTTAGATTGCCAGACAGGGACATCTTCAGTAGGCTACCACAGAGAGAGAGAGAGAGAGAGAGAGAGAGAGAGAGAGAGAGAGAGAGAGAGAGAGAGAGAGAGAGAGACATATTACAGTATAATCTTAGAACTGCCTGTCAAGTCTCTACAGTAGAAAATGCTACGTTACCACAAAATCATTCGTATTGGCTTTTATGGTTTTAATTGAATATTCTTTTATTCTTTATTTATAAAAAAATGATATCTGCGTCAATGACCTTAGATGTCAGGATGCCAGAAAACCTCAAATCAATCAATCAATCGTTTAACAGATTGCCAGGCAAGGGCATCTTCAGCAGGCTACAACAAAGAGAGAGAGAGAGAGAGAGAGAGAGAGAGAGAGAGAGAGAGAGAGAGAGAGAGAGAGAGAGAGAGAGAGAGAGAGAGAGAGATTACAGTATAATCTTAGAACTGCCTGTCTTAAGTCTCTACAGTAGAAAATGCTACGTTACCACAAAATCATTCGTCTACACAAGTGTGTCCTTGACAACCTCATGACGCCTTTATTAACAAGGTCCGAGTCTTGACAAACCATTTTTTACACAATAATATATCTACATTTTCGTCCAATTGTCCAGTCTCATTTCGCTTTTCGTGTTCTATATCATTTTGATAACAATTCATAATGCTGCTGCTGCTGATGATGATATAAGTTGTTTGACCTTGAAAAGGCTCGTTGCATATGCAGATGATGCTACATTCTTTGCATTAATCATCCATGTTGGTTGCTGAATCCCTTAATAGAGATGTAGTTAAAACTAGTACTCGGGTGCAAATTATGGGGAATGAAGTTAAACATGACAGAACCCAAAATATTGTTGTTAGTAGGGTTTTAGAACAAAATAATTTTGCCATCCAGATCTTTTCATTAACAATATTTAATTAACTACATTCAGCTATTTCACCATTCTGAGGGTGGGTATTATTGAATGCACTGCAGATTCACTTTTTAAAATTACATCCTGTACATTCTTCCTCAAATTCGTATATTGAAAATATCTTTTCAAGATTTTTGGGGACATTTCTAGACCTGAAAAAAACTGGCAAAATATTTTTATACTTCCAGAATTTGAAAATTATATTCCTTACTGGTAATCGCAGCCGATTTTCCTCTGAAATTGATGGGGAAAAAAATCAATGTTTATAAAACCCCTTAGACCTAGTTTGCATATTAATATTTGTCACCGTTATTCAATTCCCTCATCACTCTTCGGTGAGCTCTGTAAGATTTTGGCATAATGCTAACCTACCTTTGGAGTTTAGATTCACATCCTACATGACTATACCACTTACCATCACGTAGTACTAACTACTGTATACAGCAAATTCTAACAGTCTTGCCTTTTTTTCGTAAGGCTCTATCATCATCATCATCTCCTTCTACGCCTATCGACGCAAAGGGTCTCTGTTAGATTTCGCCAATGGTCTCTATCTTGAGCTTTTAAATCAATACTTCCCCATTCATCATCTTCTACTTCACGCTTCATAGCCCTCAGCCATGTAGGCCTGGGCCTTCCAACTCTTCTAGTGCCTTGCGGAACCCAATTGAAAGTTTGGTGAACTAATCTCTCTTGGGGGAGTCCGAAGAGCATGGCCAAACCATCTCCATCTACCCTTCACCATGATCTCCTCCACATATAACACTCGAGTAATCTCTCTTATAGTTTCCTTTCTAATCCTATCCTGCCATTCAACTCCCAATATTCTTCTGAGGGCTTTGTTCCCAAATCAACAAAATCTGTTGGATATTATTTCATTGTTACTGTCATACAGTAACACCGATCTCACTAAAACCGATATGTACTGTAGTCTGATTTTT
>NC_090750.1:63299924-63367424 GCF_036898095.1 Palaemon carinicauda | reverse complement strand
GGTTGGACGAGATAATTCCAACCAATCAGCGATCCGGAAACGTTTCCGAGCAAAAAGGGCACCGCTGCGAGTCGGTGCAAATATGCATCGCTAAAAGAAATGGACTATAGGCAGGGACATTTCCAATAAGCAAGCATTAAAATGTTCCAGTACCTTACTTGCGTAAAAACTGTGCTTCATCGCAATTCGTCCTTCCTGCTTTCTTTAACAATGAAATCTCATCTACGCCACAAGGAGGTATTAAACCTCCTTGCTACGACACTCACTAATCCAAAATATCTCTCTGTAAACAAAGTTGCTGTAATGTACACCCACTTGTCTGATCGTCCAATTATAAACAGATACTCAAGAACTAGTAGAGAGAGAGAGAGAGAGAGAGAGAGAGAGAGAGAGAGACGTCAGGAATTAGGTCGTAAAATATTCAACGTTCTGGTGGGACAAATTACGTATATTTTGTTTTTAAATATCGTTGGTATTAATTTGGAAACTAGTGAATAATAATTTAAATATTTTTCATGGTTATTATTCGACGAAATGCACACACAAAAAACGACTACAAAGAAGAGGGTAAAAGATAGAAAATGGAAGAAGAAGAAGAAGAAGAAGAAGAAGAGAGAGAGAGAGAGAGAGAGAGAGAGAGAGAGAGAGAGAGAGAGAGAGAGAGAGAGAGAGAGAGAGAGAGCTAAGTGTAAGCAATTATAATTCATTATGACACGAACTTCAAAGAGGTCGTCACTATTTGCTCTAGAAAGAAAATAGGAAACGGTAAAGAGGTATTTACCTCAGCAAGAGATAGAGATAAAAAGGGAGGGGGGAGTAAAACATGCATAAAATCCTCTAGGTCAATTGGCCTCGAAATATAACATCATTCATCCGATAATTAGGAAGGAAAATGATACAAAAAGTACAACTTTATAGAAAAAAAATCACGAGATCTTACTTTGACATACCTCGCTTGCCTCATTCACACCAGTAATTTGTTAATTCTAGCGCCAACGAAAATATGTCTTCTACATTAAAAATAGCGTTAGTCTACTTTGAGCCCCACTGAGAAAATTGCCTTAACTCATAGGAACATTGTAGTAGGCGTGAGAACTTTGCCAGGGCGTGAATCGTCTGTGTGTGACGGAGATGCCCTGGGCTATGAGCGGAATCCCAGGGCCCGGGGGGTGGGGGGGGGGGGTGAAGACGAGGGGGAGGGGCAGAGACGAAAAAGTAAGTACCACGAGGTTGCAACTGGGAAGGATGCCAAAAGCGACTGATGAAGGTTTCCTTGTGAGAAAATGAAAATAACAAATGTTAGGCGTACAATGCAATGATAATGCAGATGGGAAAAATAGAAACCAGTGTACAAATCTATAAACATCTAGGAAAATCGAATAACCTTTCATATACTATTCAAATAATCTCTTGGGGTTACATGACCTACTGTACCCTTAGAGAAAAGTTCATGACCTGATGGGGATTAGAAGCCAGAGTGCCAGCCAGCCAGCCGTCGCATTCGAACTCCTCTACGTGACTGCGATCAGGCTCTCTTCCCAGTGCCATTATGTGGCACTATCTTCTCGTGACATGTGCACCTCATGATGCGGTGTTCTTACCTTTTTTTTCAATTGTTGTTCTCTGGGTTGCGTTACAAGCAGCTCGGTCGTCATCATTATGTCGTTTTCGCTTGATATTCTTAGATGGAGAACGCTTTTGCTTTATTTTTCACTTTTTACAGTAAATCTATATTCAGGTTCCCATTGAATGTATTCGTGTACTCAAGTTCATCTTGCTTCAGACTTGCGACTGATATAACATTTAATTCAAACTATTAATCTCCAAAGATATTTCCTGTTTTAATTCAATAGTATAAATACCTTCCTGTGGCACGTCCGTTTATTCTTAAAGGTTATGCGTCCCTAGGCTTGATTTCATATTTGGGGAACGCGTTCTGCGCCCCTGCTTGGCATAATTGAATGGAATCCAATGCAAATATTACCACTAACATGCACTTATTAACCTTTTCTCAAAATACTTCCTCTCTTCGCAAGGCTTATTTGTGCTCCTTTTTTTTTTCTTTCTTTGGAAGCACTGCTTACCTTCTTGCACAGGTATCGTTTGTCCAAATACCTTTTGATCTAAGGAGAAGTGCTCCCCTTTCAAGAGGCAAAGTAATGCCCGCCAAGACTCATCTTTTCCTATTCACAGAGCAGACATCTAGTAGATGACATTTGCTCTTCTACTACAAAACTACAGAATATTGTTTAACTTGGGATTCCTAGAAGCCTTTAAGCTAACATCTTTCACGAGGCGAGTCTACCACTTACTTCCCTCAGGGTTGAAACCAAGCTTTCGTCTTTCTAGTAGCTGCCCATTCTTTTGACATCATTGAATAACAGGAACAATGCATTTAATCTTGGATATCATGTATTGTAATAATGACTGAGAATGTATACCTATATCAAATGAATGGCAAGAACCATAATTTGCCTTTTTATCTTATGCCTTTACTTCTGCAACCGAAGTTAAGTTTTTATAGTTTATATAGGAAATATTGATCTTGATGTTACTTCTCTTAAAATATTTAATTTTTCCTTATTTCCTTTCCTTACTGGGCTATTTTCCCTGTTGGGGCCCCTGGGCTTGTAGCACCCTGCTTTTCCAACTAGGGTTGTAGCTTCGCATTTAATAATAATAATAATAAATGCCACACTAATACATTAATGGTGTCATAATCATGTCAAGGCCATCATGAATAGGAATTATTAATGGACCTGAGCCAACGAAAATTACGTCTAAATATGTAGATCAATATGCTCACGCAAGCATTCAACCCTACCCACCCCATGCCCTTTTCTATCTACATTAGGTCTGTGTCTTCTTCAATTGCACAAAAAAATGGCTTATTGAGAATTTAAGATTCTCGGTGATCAATCTATTCTGAAGAAGTATTTTAATTCTTCCATTCTACATTATTTCGAGTATTGTTCTCCTGTCTGGTCTTCAGGTGCTGATTCTCATCTTAATTTGTTCGACAAGTGTCTTATTGAGAAAGTCTTTTAAGATTTTCGGTGATCAATCTATTCTGAAGAAGTGTTTTAATTCTTCCATTCTACATTATTTCGAGTACTGTTCTCCTGTCTGGTCTTCAGGTGCTGATTCTCATCTTAATTTGTTGGACAAGAACCTACGGTCTATTAAATTTCTCATTCTTGCTCTAGATATTAATCCCTGGCACCGTCGTTCAATTAGTTCGGTATGCATGTTGCATAAGATTTTTCATAAGTGATCATCCTTTGCATTCAGATCTTCCCAGACAGTTCCTTCCTGTTCGTATTATTAGGTATGCAGTTAATTCTAATAGTCAGGCCCTCTCCATCATAAGGCTCAATGCTACACAGTATTCAAGAAGCTTCATTCCAGCTGTGACCAACTCGTGGAATGGTCTTCCTGATCGGTAGTTGAATCGGTAGAACTTCAAAATTTCAAACTTCCAGCAAATGTTTTTATGTTGAGCAGGCTGACATAAGTCTTTTTTTGGTTTATTAGTTTATATATGAAATATATTTTGATGTTACAGTTTTTAAAACATTTAATTAATTGTTAATTATTTCTCCTATCGTTTATTTATTTCCTTATTTCCTTTCCTCAATGGGCTATTTTTCCCTGATGGAGCCCTTGGGTTTATAGCATCTTGCTTTTCCAACTAAGGTTGTAGCTTAGCTAATAATAATAATAATAATAATACAACCCTCTGGTGCCGCAATTCATGGGAGTGTGGTTTCCGAGTGTGCCTACCGGGGTACCTACTCTCGACAGGGTATTACTACTTTCTCTCCCCCTAAGCGTGAAAGGAAATATATATATATATATATATATATATATATATATATATATACATACATACATATATATATATACATATATATATATATATATATATATATATATATATATATATATATATATATATATATATAGCGTAATGGATTCAAACACTGGCATTTTCTATAGGAGAAATAAGAACAGTAGTGGTGATGAAAACTTTAATGTGTAAAAGTTATCCCTTATATTATCAATTATATTAATTATCCTTGCTTCAAAGGTAATCTTGGTTAGGAACTTTGCGCATTCAAATGACTGGAACATGAACCTAAACATGTTACTACTGAAGAAAATGATGAATGAAATGCACTGGTATTTTCTTTATTCTTATTCTTTATTTTTTTTTCTTTCAGATGCTGGACAATTTTGTATCCAAATCTGATTTAATAATTTCATATCTAATTCTTGAATTTTGACCGTAAAAACTTTAATTTGTAATTTTCTATCTTTTATCATTTCGACTCAATTTCATGTCCAATGCTGTTCTAATTTATATATGAAAGATCTATTTTAATAATGTTATTTTTCTTAAATTATTTTATATCAATTTTTCATTACTTTTCTTGTAGTTTACTCCTTTATTTCACTTCCTCTCTGGGTTATTTTTCTTTGTTGGAGCCCTTGTGCTTAAAGCATCCTGCTTTCCCAACTATATATATAAATAAATAACTAGATTAATCCGAAAATGCCGTAACATAAATTTCATTTAAGAATGAATTTGACAAATTTGAAGGTAAAAAATCCGCCACGGATTCATCGGCGATGTCATCTAAACACAAACATACGTTACCGGGGTATAGGCGATGTCAGGCAGGGCAGCCGGTCGGGACCACGGTCCACCCCAAAAAGCCAAAGCAAAGTCCTTCAAAAGAAGGCAACCGTGTTACCCCATACGAAAGGGAAAAAAACACGCTAATAGTAGTAGTAGTAGTAGTAGTAGTAGTAGTAGAAGAAGAAGAAGAAGAAGAAGAAGAAGAATGAATTAGACAAATTTGAAGGTCAACACTCCGCCACGGCGATGTCATCTAAACACATCCCTCACGATGTTCTCAGAGGACTCACGTCATTCGTCCAACGTGTCACCTTTTCCTTATAAATGACAGCATCATCACCGACCCCATCCCCGCCTCCCCTGGGAAGCATCGTCTGATCTTTGGATTGAGAAATGGCGTATTACTGATGTAGGCACCGCAAGTGTTCTTGCTTCAATGAGCACCCCGAATCCATTATGACTATATAACTCTTTCTCGGAACGGGGTTAGTTTTACAGCTGGGGTTTCATCTGTTTTCTTTTATGTAATCTACATCTAAGAAAAGTGTTACTGGTGGCTGTAAATCACCTTTGGCTTTAGCAATTTGAATATGAATATTATAAGAACACTACTACCGTAATGTCCTGCGTGTCGTAGAAAGCGACTAAAAGGACAGCTGGTGCCTTGCAGATTTGCTTTTTAAGCAAAAGGTTAAGGCCACTGACAAATAACTATGAAAAAGACGTCCTTATAGTTGGACTATTTAGTCAAAGGTTGTGCCTGCTGCCAATAACTGTGAAAACTACTACCTTACCGTTGGACTGTAAGTCAAAGTTTAGGCCCACTGCCTATAACTGCGGTTGGATGACTGCAAGGGCATGCGGTCGTAAAACCCTCTTCCAAATTATAAACCCTTCCTGATGCTATTAAAAGGTGCATCAGGAAACCGATCGAATAATGTAGGGATAACGGTGGAAAGAAGAATTAGTATTCCTTAATATCTCTGTCTTGTAACGTGACTAATAAACATTTCCTATAGCATCACAGCTACTGGGTTATACCACTCTCATGTTGCAAATGTACGTTTACCAGGGTACATATCGTCATTACATACGCCAGGAATCATCTACATAAAGAAGAGGCCTAGTTAAATATAGTTGCCTATGCATGATCCTGCAAAATAAATTCCTCTCCTACTAAAAGGGAGCTTCATTGAACGACAGATAGAAATTCAATTTTACATTTATCATGCTAAATGCTCCGTATTCAGATCTCCATTTAGTGCTTCGCACATCAAAACAGTAGCGTGTGAACAAAACACTCCATCACCCTTGGAAGAATTATTCCTACAAGTCATCACAAGCACAGCCATATATATGATCTTGAATTGTTAAGTATATACATTCATACTGATATTCCACATAAAGTGGAGTCTCTCCAAATAACCATAAATAAAACAATATTCAGGACGGATTCTAACCTTGAACTCCTTAACCAATGATGCATAGGCCTATGCTGGGTATAAAACACGTACAGAGAGGAGGTGTAATAAGAACAGGTAAAAAAGTGTAATGAAGAACTTCAGAAAGATTTAGAAATTATTCCATTTGTTAGTGAATGCAGTTCTGAATTGGTGATATTAATATTTATAAGAATGAGATGTGAAAAAGAGAATAGAGGTAGAGTTGAATAATAATTCAAGAGTGGAACAGGATACTGTAAGTTTTCATGGTTGAGTTGCTGACCAGGATTTGTATAGTATATCTAAACGGCCGGAAAAGACCCAAAGGAATGGGTGAGAGGTATAAATTTTTCTATTGTATGAAGTTGTAGCTTATATAAGCGATAATAAGAACTAAGTAGCATAGTGTTACTCAGCATACTATGGTGGTATTATAATTATTATCATCATTAGCTAAGCTACAACCCTATTTGGAAAAGCAGCATTCTATAAAGGTTAAAGGTGTCTGGTTTCAGCTCCAGTTCCATCAGAATAGATGCTTACCAGAACGTCAGCCGGACAAGAACCCCCCCCCCCCACTGTGGTACCCTACTACAGCAGTGGCCTCCCCAGTAAACAGCTTAAACTCACGGTCCCAGGCGGGGATCGATCTGCTGCCATACGAATGCTAGGCAAACACGTTACCACTGTACTAGCCCAAGTGCTCCACCAGGGAATAATAGCCCAATGAGTAGGGGAAATACTCTCCAAGAGAAGAAATGAAAAATTCAAATAAAATATTCTAAGAACATTACAATGCTATAAAGCAGAATCTTTAGTGCGAAAGTAATACAAATGATATATTGATTGAAAGGGCAACAATTAGTGTAGGCGTATACAAGAAAGATGGTTTTTGAATAAAGGACATATGAACTAATTTTGTGTGATATTTGACAGTAAAAGGGAGCATATATATATGACAAATATTGACTTAGAGAAGCATACGATATAATCAATATTGCAATGTGGAGTGTGTTGAAGATATATGGTATGAAAGCAAGTTACAGAAAAGACTTGCCAGTTCTTTTAGCAAAAAGTGAAGTTTATTGCATTCTGTACAGGGGAGAGTTATTGTTTTATTGTAACATGAGGGTCAAAAACAAGGATGTGTGATGTTTTCATGGTTTTTCAATGCCATTGTGAATCCATATCTTAAATACAGTGACATGATTGGAAAATAAAATAAAATACGTGCAATTGAAAATGTACAATAAACCAGTCCTAAACAAAATTACTTTGTCATTTATATAAGTGGGTTCTGATGGCAAAATATTTAAAACTAAATAAAAGTGTGTGAAACCTTTTTTTAGTTCTGTGAATCGCTGTAGTCTATTTGATGGTATTCTCGAGTCACTTTATATCATAACGAATGTTCTATTTCTCATTAAACTACTTTATATATATATATATATATATATATATATATATATATATACATATATATATATATATATATATATATATATATATATACTGTATATACTGTATAATAAAGCCTTAGAACATAAGCTAGTTACAACTCAAAGACCTATGGAAAGGACAATGATGGGAATATCACCGAGACAGAAAAAAATAGCAACATGGATACAAGATAAAACTGGAGTACAGGATAACACTTTGATACCAAGTCAGATAAAGAAATGGACGTAGGCAGGACATATAATAAGAATGACAGGGAACAGATGGATAAAAAGAATAACAGAATGGGTCTCTAGAGATTGCAAACGAAGCAGGGAATAGAAAAGAAGACGATGGATTGACGAGCTAAGAAAATTTGCTGGTAATCTGGCATAGAAAGACCATAAACAGACGGGAGTGGAAGGACATATCTAAGGCCCTTGTCCCGCAGTGGACTAGCAACAGGTGATGACGAGGATGAGAATAATGATACAGTATCTCACTATATATTTATATACACTTTATCTATGAATCTATACATTATATATATATATATATATATATATATATATATATATATATATATATATATATATATATATATATATGTATGTATATATACATATATATATATATATGTATATATATAATATATATATATGTATATATAATATATATATATATATATATATATATATATATATATATATATATATATATATATATATACAATGTATGTTTGTACGTATGTGTGACTACACACATATACAAGCAAAGAGCGTGCACAGCACATACACACTCTACTAGCACGACTGCTAACATAATTATCGAAGAGGGAAAAAGACTCCTCTCCAGATCTTCGTTTCTACGTAAGCGGATGGTAGTCAGCGATGCACAGTCTACTCGACCATGAGTCGTGACAAAACCCTCATTGCATCATCAACATTATCATCATGATAATCATCTTCGAGCATCCTTATGCAATGTGGATTTATGGTCACTTGTCAGGGAATACTTTTTGACTTATTGTCGGGTTATAATATCAATCTCGCGTGGGGACTTTTAGAGCCTATTCAGCTGCCTGATAAGTTACAAATTGGCCCTCCTTGCCCTCCTTGAGGGATGCCACTGGAGAGCCTCATCTATAGCCTTTATTTTCTTTATGATTTTTCAAGTCATTCGATTTCAATTCTACTTTAACCAGATTCGATAGCTTCTCGAGAACTGTAAATCAAAAGCCTCTAGTTCGAGTGACATCCTTATCTAACCTCCGTCTTCTGAAAAGAGATTAACAATTGGTTACGCATCGGATGATGGCTCACTCGACACTGCCTAAGATGTTAAAATTCGCTTGTGTGCCAGTTATGATTGAAACGAAATGAAATATAGACTTAAGGGGCAGTTCTACCTGAAATTGTATCTTGAGGTTATCATTATCATCATCTCCTACGCCTACTGAAGCAAAGGGCCTCGGTTAGATTTTGCCCGTCGTCTCTATCTTGAGCTTTTAATTCAATACTTCTCCATTCATTATCTCCTACTTCGCGCTTAATAGTCCTCAGCCATGTAGGCCTGGAAGACTCTTTTAGTGCTTTGTGGAGTCCAAAAGAACGTTTGATGAACTAATCTCTCTTGGGGAGTGCGAAGACCATGTCCAAACCTTAAAGTCAAGAAAACTTGAAAAAAAAAAAACTAATGGTATATTTCTCGCAATTCTGAATGCACAAATTTTAAAAAGAAATCCGACAAAAGGGTCTATGATTTATATCGACAAGCGTTAAATACTGTGGTGAGAGAGAGAGAGAGAGAGAGAGAGAGAGAGAGAGAGAGAGAGAGAGAGAATATCAAACTGGTTAAATAGTCTCTGTCATAGGACAGTCAATATAAGCCTTAATGATCATTAATATAATTATCAGTCATGCACTAACAACGGCAATTTCAATTCGCGTTCACAACACTATGTAGAAGGTCAGAAAAATAAAATAAATCTAAAATCTGTAAGATTTCCAATAAATGGTTCTTTAAATGGCAGCCACGGGTACGAAGAACTGCTATTTTTCTAGCTTTTTATCAGTTAATGAAGTATTCGGTACACCGAAGTATTAACTCAAAAATGCTTGATAGTACCAGAAATTATTTGTAAAATTATTCGAATACAGAATTAAACCGAAAAAATTAGAATAAAAACATCGTAAGATATATTTCTTAGTACCAGAAATTATTTGTAAAATCATACGAATACAGAATTAAACCGAAAAAATTAGAATAAAAACATCGTAAGATATATTTCTTAGTACCAGAAATTATTTGTAAAATCATACGAATACAGAATTAAACCGAAAAAATTAGAATAAAAACATCGTAAGATATATTTCTTAGTACAAGAAATTATTTGTAAAATTATACGAATCCAGAATTAAACCAATAAACTTCGAGTAAAAACATCGTAAGATATATTTCTTAAGATTTTCCGTGACGATCTGGAATGATCTTATAAGGGTCATTTGTATAAAAAGGTGCGATAAGCAACGTAAATATGAAAAAGAAATTCTCAAAATTCGAGAACAAAACTCTATCCATTTTATCTCATTTGAATAATGGATTAAACTTCAAAGTAATAAAAAATTATTTTTTAAAGTCATATTCATATTGCCATAAATTTTAGCAAAATTTCACACTCGTCAGTTAGCTTTTGCCAATATTTACAATTTCATGGGAAGAATTGGAAAAAAACTTTTTTTTTTCCCATGTGGTGAAAACAAAGCGAATTGTAAAATGTTGTTTATTTTATTTTGGCACAAATCCGAAAAAAACAAATTGAAATATAATAAAGCTTAAAAATATAATTTTAATAAAATACTGCAAACCCGGAAAAAAAACTTTTTTTCCCCATGTGGTGAAAACAAAGCGGATTGAAAAATGTTGTTTATTTTATTTTGGCACAAATCCGAAAAAAAAAAAAATTGAAATATAATAAAGCTTAAAAATATAATTTTAATAAAATACTGCAAACCCGGATAAAGACGTGGCTACGAGTCAAGCAAATGGAAAATCACGTAATTTCACCCCTCAAAACAAAAAACAATCACGTGATTAAATGATAATCAGAAAATCATTAATAGATTAAAATGCCTGAAAAATCATAAGAGATTAATACGTAAAAAAAAAACTACAAAATTCCATGATTAAAAATTTAAAAAACATAAAAAAAAACTACAAAATTCCATGATTAAAAATTTAAAAAACATAAAAAATCACTTACAAAATTCAATCTTCACAAAATCTGAAAAATCACGTGATTAATTCCTTGTATCGAAAATCAAGCCAGTAAACAATTACAAAACCTAAAAAAAAAAATCAAGTCATAAAAACAATACAAAAACTAAAAATCACTAGTTTAAGTACTTAAGAGACATAAAAAATCACGTGATTAAAACCTTACAAAAACCTGAAAAACAAAATTATCAAAACCTTACAAACCTCCCAAAAATTCACGTGATTAAAAATTTATGAAACATTAAGAATGTCACTATTAAAACACTATAAAACCTGGAAATCGCGTTATTAAAACCTAACAAAACGAACAATCACGCGATTAAAACATAACAAAACATGAACAATCACGTAATTAAAACCTAACAAAACCTGAACAATCACGTGATTAATACCTAATAAAACCTGGACAATCACGTGATTAAAACCTAACAAAACCTGGACAATCACGTGAATAATAACTTTAAAAATCTAAAAATCTTGTGATTAGAACCTTACCAAACCTTAAAATTCACGTGATTTAAATCTTAAAGCCTTAAAAATCACGTGATTGGAAATTTACGAAACATTAAGAAACTCATTATTGAAACACAGTAAAACCTGGAAAATCACATGATTAAAACCTAGAAAAACCTGAACAATCACGTGATTAAAACCTCACAAAACCTGAACAATCACGTGATTAAAACCTTTCAAAACCTAGAAATCGCATGATTAGAATCTTAAAAGCTGTAAAAATCACGTGATTAAACCTTAAAGCCTTAAAAATCACGTGATTAAAACCGTAAAGCCTTAAAATGACGTGATTGAAACTTTACAGCTCAAAAAATCATGTAAGTAAAAACTTACAAAACCTGCAAAATCGCGTGATTAAAACTCTTTAAACATTGTAAAATCTTGTGATTAAAACCTTACAAAGCCTTAAAAACTTACAGAGCCTTAAAAATCACGGGATTAAAATCTTCCATAGCTAGAAATTCCCTTGATTTAAAACTTACAAACGCATAAAACGCACGAGAGTACAAAACCTGATAAATCTCGTGACTAAAACCTTTCATAATCTGAAAAATCACGTGATTAAAACTTCATAAAGCCTCAAAAATCACGTGATTAAAACTTCATAAAGCCTCAACAATCACGTGATTAAAACTTTACGAAACCTGAATAATCGCGTGATTAATACTTTTCTAACCCTGAAAAATCACGTGACTAACCTTATAGAGCCTTCAAAATCACGTAACTATAACCTTATAGAGGCTTGAAAATTCAAGTGACTATAACCTTATAGAACCTTCAAAATCACGTGACTATAACCTTATAGAGCAGTGGTTCTTAACCTTGTTGGAGGTATTGAACCCCACAAGTGTCATATTTACACTAATCGAACTCTTCATAGTTTGAAATATATATATAATATAGGTAAACAGAATAGGAAAAGAAAAAGAAAGTTATAACTAAATATATCAGCATATATTTCAAATTCAAGACAGGTATATATTTTATTAGTGCACAATATTAACCAGGCATCATTTGCACACAGAACCACTGTGTTTAAAGAACAAAATCAACAATATGAACCTCACACAAAAATATAATGAATCCTTATTGCAAATCAATCTTACAATTGCTGATGCCTCCGCCGAACCCCTGAGACTGCTTCACTGAACCCCTGGGGTTCGATCGAACACAGGTTAAGAACCACTGTTCTAGAGGCTTCAAAAATCACGTGACTATAACCTTATAGAACCTTCAAAATCACGTGACTATAACCTTATAGAGCCTTCAAAAATCACGTGACTATAACCTTATAGACCCTTCACAATCCCGTGATTAAAACCTTATAAAACCCCAAACAAATCACGTGATTAAACATTTAAAAAACTGAAAAACCACGTGACTAGGACCTTATAAAACCTTCAAAATAACGTGATTAAAACCTTAAAAAGCCAAAAAAATAACGTGATTAAACATTTAAAAAACTGAAAAACCACGTGACTAGGACCTTATAAACCTTCAAAATCACGTGATTAAAACCTTAAAAAAGCCAGAAAAATCACGTGAGTAAAACATTACAAAACTAAAATAAACTGATTAAAACCTTACAACACTTGTCATATCAAATGATCAAAACCTTGCAAAACCTTAACGCTCAATAAACGAAAAAGTGAATCATCAAATTAAAGATCTCAATATAGAAAATGAAAGCATTCATGCGATGGTTAGTAACTCACAAACCATCTCGCTCGCGAAGCAGAAAATAAACAAATTGCAGAGAACAGCCATTTACACACCTGAGGGAATTACGAATAAATAAACAAAAATACACTACAAAAGCCAAGGGGGGGGGGGGAATACAGACAGCCGTGTAAAACTGAGTGACAGGAGGGGGGAAAGCTTTCAAAGCCCCATGGGGCTTTCGGCTGTCGAAATATTTGTGCCTGGCGTTCGACATAAACATTTGAGGAGGTTTTTAGAATTTTAGAAAAATTCTTATTTTTGGTATGAATAATCATAATGAAAATAAAAGTAATGAGGACAAGGATAATTGTGATGAAAGTAATAATGAATATGATAACACTAAAAGTTATATCTATTTTAATTAAAAACAACATAAGAATATATACATACACACACACACACACACACATATATATATATATATATATATATATATATATATATATACATACATACATACATATATATACACATATATACATACATACATATATATACACATATATACATACATACATACATATATATATATATATATACACACATATATATATATATATATATATATATATATATGCATATATATATATATATATATATATATATATATGTGTGTGTGTGTGTGTGTGTGTGTGTGGCTGTATGTAAACGCACGCACTTACATAAAACCCTACCATTATTCTTAAGAAAACAAATGCATTTATCGACCATCTAACTCGATAATAAATTCCGATCATACAAAGTACTTTTACACAGAAAGAGAACAAAAAACCAAAAACCTTCAGTCATCCATAACAATAATTAGAAAAACCAAATGACCCAAACAAAGTCAATAAGTATCAACTCGCAATTAAGAGAAAGTCCTCCTTCATGGGGTCAGCTAATCACGCTAAATACGAAAGGTCAGCTAACCCTCGGAGATGGAAGCTCTAACGCCACTCAGTCACGTCTCGTAACAGCAGCCAAATTATAACTATTAAGGTTGGAAATCTTAAATGATGAAGATGATGAAGGACACGAAAGGACGAGCCTTGAAGTTCGCCTTTAGTCGTTTATTTGGTGGAGTATTTCCTATACACGAATGCGTGTTCTTCTGGTTTCTTAACCCCTCTCTCGTGTATTGTGTATGTGGATTAACCTTTGTTGCAAAGTTGCTCAGTAGACCATTAAAATGTCATTTTATTAACCCTAGACCGCCGACGCTCTCTCTCTCTCTCTCTCTCTCTCTCTCTCTCTCTCTCTCTCTCTCTCTCTCTCTCTCACGCCAAGAATTGCGAATGAGAATAATGAAACAGAAATGAGAGAAGAAAATTTTGAATATCTAACGGATATAGATATTAATGAAGCAGATATTGTCAAGGCTATAAACGAAATTAAAATTGGATCGGCAGCCGGACCAGATGGAGTTCCAGCGATTTTGTTAAAAAAAACTGCAAACACTATCGCGAAGCCGCTTGCAATACTGCTAGGACAAAGTGTAGATATGAGCGAGATATATGTTGAACATAAATTAGCTTATATAACCCCTATCTTCAAAAGTGGATCAAGACTAGAGGGAAGCAATTAGAGACCTGTTAGTCTAACATCACATATTATGAAAGTGTATGAGAGGGTAATAAAAAAGAAAATAATGAACCATTTGGTTAAAAATAATTTGTTTAATATAGGTCAACACGGTTTTGTGCCTGGAAAAGGTACACAGACCCAACTGATGGCACACTATGAAAACATATACAAAAATATGATAAATGAAAAAGACACAAATGTGATCTATCTAGATTTTGCAAAAGCCTTTGACAAGGTAGACCATAATATATTAGAGAAAAAAACGAGAAAGCATAATATTGTGGGAAAGATAGGAAAATGGGTAAAAGAATGCCTGCAAAACAGAAAACAGATAGTGGTTGCAAATGACGAGAAATCAGATGAAGCCCAGGTAATATCTGGCGTGCCACAAGGTACGGTATTAGCTGCACTGCTGTTTGTTATTATGATCTCAGACATAGACTGTGATGTTGAAAACTCCGTAGTGAGAAGTTTCGCCGATGACACAAGAATAAGTAGAGAAATTACTTGTAATGAAGATAGGAACTCACTACAAAGAGATCTAAACAAAATATATGAATGGGCGGAGATAAATAGGATGGTATTTAACTCAGATAAATTCGAATCAATAAATTATGGAAACAGAGAAGGAATGGTATATGCATACAAGGGACCTAATAATGAGACAATCACAAACAAGGAAGCAATTAAAGACCTTGGTGTAATGTTAAATAGGAATATGTTATGCAACGACCAAATAGCAACACTGTTGGCTAAATGTAAAGCAAAAATTGGAATGTTATTCAGACACTTTAAAACAAGAAAAGCTGAACACATGATTATGCTTTACAAAACTTATGTACGTAGTACACTCGAGTACTGCAATGTGATATGGTACCCACACTACCAAAATGATATTGCGCAAAAAGAGAGTGTACAAAGGTCCTATACTGCTAGAATAGAAGAAGTTAAGGACCTTGACTACTGGGAAAGACTGCAATTTTTAAAACTATACAGTCTAGAAAGGAGAAGAGAACGCTACATGATAATACAAGCATGGAAGCAAATAGAAGGAATTACTGAAAACATTATGGAGCTAAAAATATCAGAAAGAGCAAGCCGAGGTAGATTAATAGTGCCAAAAAATATACCAGGTAAACTAAGAAAGGCGCACAGGACATTAATCCACTACGCACCAGCATCGATAATGCAGCGACTATTTAATGTGCTGCCAGCTCATCTTCGAAACATTTCAGGAGTGAGCGTAGATGTGTTTAAGAATAAGCTCGATAAATACCTAAGATGCATCCCGGACCATCCAAGACTGGAAGATGCAAAATACACCGGAAGATGCATTAGCAACTCTCTGGTGGATATACCAGGTGCCTCACACTGAGGGACCTGGGGGAACCCAAACAAAAAATAAGGCAATAAGGTAAGGCTCGCTCTCTCTCTCTCTCTCTCTCTCTCTCTCTCTCTCTCTCTCTCTCTCTCTCTCTCTCTCTCTCTCTCTGGCAATATTTTCGTAACATTATTGTCTACCATACAAACAGCCTTTGGTGTCCATGGTAAAAAAAAAAAAATAGCTGAATTAACAATTACTGAAAGTAAAGAAATTGGGAATTTATTTCATTATTTAATACTGAAGATTAAGGCCCCTTTAAAACCACACAAAATAGCTATATATCTTTTATAATGTACAAGGTCTGTTCTAACGGTAGCACGACTTTGCCGTAACTCAAGTATTCGAAACTACTGGTTGATAAAATAAAAAAATTCGGAATCTCACAATCTAAACGTCTGATCATTAGTATGGATTCCGTCAGGCGAGATCGGCCAGTGTTTCAGACTATCTTATATCCGATCAATCTCACCCAAGACGCCTTGAGGAATCCTAATGTAATTCCCCCGGGGGTTTTGATGGGTCTGGCATAAGGCTTCGTAACCAAGTAGGCCATTTCCTTCGATTTCAATTGTCTCGTATTACATGTCTTTTTTTTTCTTCTTCTTCTTCTTCCGCTTCCTCGATGACTTCTTTTAGATCTCTTTTGTCCCTCGGACACTTTGTCTTCCTTAATCTTCTTGCCTCCTTGAAGAAGGATCAATCCTAGGCCTGATTCGATTTTAACGGTGCTGTTAATGGCGCTGAGCATGGTACCACAGAATCAAGAAGACAAGACCTTATTTGAATAAAGTATTCCTTAACTTTCTTATTATTAATCTTTATCATTTTTATTTCGAAATCTAACCCACTGAATTATTGATTTTAAATAAAGTGAAAAGAAAATACTATTAGCAAAGGATCACATCGCATTCCGTAGTCATTTTAATTCTTGATATGAAACGTGGTCCTCCTAGTCCTCCATGTTTCGCCATTGACCATACATTCTGGATTCATTAGAGATTGCTTTCTTTCTACGGTGCGCAGTCCCCTTATCTTGTGAAATTTTCTTCACACAGTTCCTTTCGAGATGTTATACATAACAAATGACACAGAAATACTTCGCCTAATCGCAAGATCGTTATTTTATTTTTCTCTAAACATTACTCTAAAGGTTTCGGCGCACAAACACTACGAAATTTTCCTTTGGAGATGTTATACATAACAAATGACACAGGATCACTTCGCCTAATAACAAGACCATAACTTTGTTTTCCTCTAAAATTTACTCTAAAGGTTTCCGCGAACAAACCCTACGGATACTTCCTTGGTCATAAGGTAAGCGTCAGGTTTTAGATTCTAAATCGATACTCTAGAATCAAGGACCTATTTGTAAAATACAAAACGGGTAATGATCTTTGATTCCGAAATCATTAAAACATTCCCTTTTCATCCTCATCATGCTTTCCTATATCCCATCCATAGCAACGCTCAATAGGGCCTTGGCTCAGCTCGGACTGCCACAGTAGCAAATTAAATATCATCTCAAAGAGAGACAATCTCGGGATAACGGCAAATATTGTTAGAAAGACAATTAAATATCTACTGGAACTTTAAATGATCTTGAAAAATCTACGACTTATTTTCTGGAATGCCCTCAAATGTCACAAGAAATTAGATAGTAAAATAGTTTTAGAATGACACTACGTTTCCATACTTATTCTAACTTTATCACCTTTAAGAGTAAAAATGACAAACCAAGAAATAGGAAATTAAATTTTTCTGTCTGTCTGAGAGAGAGAAAGAAAGAAAGAAAGAAATTAAGCCTACTGAAAGTCCACAGCGATTCAATTATTACCACCACGAGAAAAGAACCACCACAAGGCTGCTGTCGTCATATATAACTGAATCACTTTTTTTATAGTACTTTTGAATAATTTCTAGCATTCAAGATAAGAGAGAGAGAGAGAGAGAGAGAGAGAGAGAGAGAGAGAGAGAGAGAGAGAGAGAGAGAGAGAGAGAGAGAGAGAGCAAAATAAACATTCTCTAAAAATGTACATCAAATGACTTTATCCGAAGGAAAAAACCAAGGCAGGTTGAAATTGAGATGAAGGTATAATCGGAAAGACAGCTCTTGAGAATAAAACGTAAAAGGCTTTGAATAAAAGCCTTAAGTTAAATTTGATCTGTTAAGATTAATTTTTGTCGAATGAAAAGGAAGAGATGGGGAAGGGGTATAATCAAGTCTCTGGAAGTTTCTAAGTAAAATACTCAATTAGGAGTTTACAAATCATATATATATACAACACTTAAAAGTAGATACCAGAGAGAGAGAGAGAGAGAGAGAGAGAGAGAGAGAGAGAGACAGAGAGAGAGAGAGAGAGAGAGAGAGAGAGAAATAAATTGAAAACGACAAAAATTACGGTTGTCTAGGACCCTTCCTTAAATAAATTAAAAATTGAAAAAAATTACTATTATCCATGGCGCTTCCTCCACCGTTTCAAAATGCTATCAAATGTTAGCTATTTCTCTGAGAGAGAGAGAGAGAGAGAGAGAGAGAGAGAGAGAGAGAGAGAGAGAGAGAGAGAGAGAGAGAGAGCATTTATATATTTACCATCATCAATCACTGTAATAAGGTCAATGAGTTTTAATCATGAAAGATCATTATCTTCCAAAATGCAACAGGAGGTTCTCTGCACACTTAAGATCTCCAGCAGCACTGCAACGTCATTAAAGAAGGGAGAGCGAAGAGTCTGACTGCATTGCATGCTGGACAACAATGCTCCTGTTGTTATGAATCATTTGCGCTGTCAAGGGGTAAACGAGTATGAAATGAACAGTCTTTGACCAGGGGATGCTCGATACAAATGCTTTTACTGTTGTTGATGAATCTTTAAATTTGATCCTTTAAGATCTTTATTAATATACAAATCCTATCCATCTTATTCAACAAGTTTGATTTTTTATAAAATGAGGGAAGAAAGATATCATTATTATTATCATGATGATGATGATGAAGATTATTATTATCATTATTATTATTATTTCTAGTGTACATGAATTATTATGATAAAGCCAAAATGTCAAGGACAGAATAAAACATGCAGATATGAAAAAAGAAAAAAAAATAAATGAATAAAGAGGAGACAAATCTAATTAAGAGGGAAGAAAAACACATAAATATGTAAATATTTAAGCAAACAAACGAATGAATGAAAGTAGGAAAACTCCTTTGAAAAAATGATTTCAGACTTAAATGCTATGGCATAACCCAGGTTTAAGAACGCTAGTTATATGATTCACATATTACAAAGTTTAACACCTGGTGAAGATCTCTCACAAATAGCAAAATTAGATACCTCAGTCATTGTCGCAGGAAATAAAAGAACGATAAGGAAAATAGGTCTTAGTTCGAAACAAAGTTAAAATGAAAATAAAAATGGGGCCCATAAATTTTGCAGATTTCCATGAATTCGTTTCCACTACTGTACTATTACTACTACCACTACGTTGTAACATATTTTTATAGAATAACAATAATAATAATATCATCATTAAGAAGAAGAAGAAGAAGAAGATTTTTATAGAATAACAATAATAATAATATCATCATTAAGAAGAAGAAGAAGAAGAAGAAGAAAAGGAAGAAGAACACTACGTTGTAACATATTTTTATAGAATAACAATAATAATAATATCATCATTAAGAAGAAGAAGAAGAAGAAGAAGAAGAAGAAGAAGAAGAAGAAGAAAAAGAAGAAGACCACTACGTTGTAACATATTTTTATAGAATAACAATAATAATAATATCATCATTAAGAAGAAGAAAAAGAAGAACACTACGTTGTAACATATTTTTATAGAATAACAATAATAATATCATGAAGAAGAAGAAGAAGAAGAAGAAGAAGAAGAAGAAGAAGAAGAAGAAGAAGAAGAAGAAGTAGAAGAAGAATAAGAGGATATATTGCAGTGTGTCTTGCTGTTGGTAAATCCTGACACAGTTTGAATAAGAGATTGGAAAAAGTGATGCATACACTCAAGAATAACGTGTTGCAAAATTTATCAAGGAATGAAGTTAATATTAAAATAGCATATGGAAGACAATGAAATTAATATATTTCTAAACATACATTTTACACGAACGATTAATGAGCTTCATGACCGAGTTGACTTTAGTGAATATACATAGATTTAATATACTGTACATATATAGGAGTTTACAGATAGATATTTAATTTGCGAGTCTACAATATTAATTTCTCTCAATGTATCGTAACTCCAAAAACCAGCAAAGATAAGTTGTAAAAAATCAACTAGTAAAATCCTTATCATAAAAAAAGTATGACTAAGTAAATTCTTCGTCCTAACCACAAATGTTTTTTACGTCTAAGAACTAACTGGTCTTAATCTCTTTATTCCCGCTAAACAATGAGCCCTATTATCTCGCAGCCTTTTTGCCACCACCTCTGCCATAAGTTATCATGATTAACATTCATTATTATCCGAGTTAACTTCCCTTGTATCCTGCTCCTTTTCAAGTATCCGTTTACTCTCATTTTCTTCTCACATATCAAGGCTGCGTTGAGTAGGAGTCCGTCACCCGAAACGAAACATCTCCGATACTATCCCTCGTACATGGTAGGCTATTCCTTCGAGGATTCCAAGATGAAATTCGAACTGAATCTATATTATTTATTCGCTGCCAAATTCGTTCGAGGATTCCAAGAGGAAATTCGAACTGAATCTATATTATTTATTCGCTGCCAAATTCGTTCGAGGATTCCAAAATGAAATTCGAACTGAATCTATATTATTTATTCGCTGCCAAATTCCTTCGAGGATTCCAAGATGAAATTCGAACTGAATCTATATCATTTATTCGCTGCCAAATTCGTTCGAGGATTCCAAGATGAAATTCGAACTGAATCTATATCATTTATTCGCTGCCAAATTCCTTCGAGGACTCCGAGATGAAATTCGAACTGAATCTATATCATTTATTCGCTGCCAAATTCGTTCGAGGATTCCAAGATGAAATTCGAACTGAATCTATATCATTTATTCGCGGCCAAATTCGATCGAGGATTCCAAGATGAAATTCGAACTGAATCTATATCATTTATTCGCGGCCAAATTCGATCGAGGATTCCAAGATGAAATTCGAACTGAATCTATATCATTTATTCGCTGCCAAATTCCTTAGAGGACTCCGAGATGAAATTCGAACTGAATCTATATCATTTATTCGCGGCCAAATTCGATCGAGGACTCCAAGATGAAATTCGAACTGAATCTATATCATTTATTCGCGGCCAAATTCGATCGAGGACTCCGAGATGAAATTCGAACTGAATCTATATCATTTATTCGCGGCCAAATTCGATCGAGGACTCCGAGATGAAATTCGAACTGAATCTATATCATTTATTCGCGGCCAAATTCGATCGAGGACTCCGAGATGAAATTCGAACTGAATCTATATCATTTATTCGCGGCCAAATTTATTCGCGGCCAAATTCGATCGAGGATTCCGAGATGAAATTCGAACTGAATCTATATCATTTATTCGCGGCCAAATTCGATCGAGGATTCCGAGATGAAATTCGAACCGAATCTATATCATTTATTCGCGGCCAAATTCGTTCGAGGATTCCGAGATGAAATTCGAACCGAATCTATATCATTTATTCGCGGCCAAATTCCTTCCAGGACTCCGAGATGAAATTCGAACCGAATCTATATCATTTATTCGCGGCCAAATTCCTTCCAGGACTCCGAGATGAAATTCGAACCGAATCTATATCATTTATTCGCGGCCAAATTCCTTCCAGGACTCCGAGATGAAATTCGAACCGAATCTATATCATTTATTCGCGGCCAAATTCCTTCCAGGACTCCGAGATGAAATTCGAACCGAATCTATATCATTTATTCGCGGCCAAATTCCTTCGAGGACTCCGAGATGAAATTCGAACCGAATCTATATCATTTATTCGCGGCCAAATTCCTTCGAGGACTCCGAGATGAAATTCGAACCGAATCTATATCATTTATTCGCGGCCAAATTCCTTCGAGGACTCCGAGATGAAATTCGAACCGAATCTATATCATTTATTCGCGGCCAAATTCCTTCGAGGACTCCGAGATGAAATTCGAACCGAATCTATATCATTTATTCGCGGCCAAATTCCTTCGAGGACTCCGAGATGAAATTCGAACCGAATCTATATCATTTATTCGCGGCCAAATTCCTTCGAGGACTCCGAGATGAAATTCGAACCGAATCTATATCATTTATTCGCGGCCAAATTCCTTCGAGGACTCCGAGATGAAATTCGAACCGAATCTATATCATTTATTCGCGGCCAAATTCCTTCGAGGACTCCGAGATGAAATTCGAACCGAATCTATATCATTTATTCGCGGCCAAATTCCTTCGAGGACTCCGAGATGAAATTCGAACCGAATCTATATCATTTATTCGCGGCCAAATTCGTTCGAGGATTCCAAGATGAAATTCGTTCGAGGATTCCAAGATGAAATTCGAACTGAATCTATATTATTTATTCGCGGCCAAATTCGTTCGAGGATTCCAAGATGAAATTCGAACTGAATCTATATTATTTATTCGCGGCCAAATTCCTTCGAGGACTCCGAGATGAAATTCGAACTGAATCTATATTATTTATTCGCAGCCAAATTCGTTCGAGGACTCCAAGATGAAATTCGAACCGAATCTATATTATTTATTCGCTGCCAAATTCGTTCGAGGATTCCGAGATGAAATTCGAACCGAATCTATATTATTTATTCGCGGCCAAATTCGTTCGAGGATTCCGAGATGAAATTCGAACCGAATCTATATTATTTATTCGCGGCCAAATTCGTTCGAGGATTCCGAGATGAAATTCGAACCGAATCTATATTATTTATTCGCGGCCAAATTCGTTCGAGGATTCCGAGATGAAATTCGAACCGAATCTATATTATTTATTCGCGGCCAAATTCGTTCGAGGATTCCGAGATGAAATTCGAACCGAATCTATATTATTTATTCGCGGCCAAATTCGTTCGAGGATTCCGAGATGAAATTCGAACCGAATCTATATTATTTATTCGCGGCCAAATTCCTTCGAGGACTCCGAGATGAAATTCGAACCGAATCTATATTATTTATTCGCGGCCAAATTCCTTCGAGGACTCCGAGATGAAATTCGAACCGAATCTATATTATTTATTCGCGGCCAAATTCCTTCGAGGACTCCGAGATGAAATTCGAACCGAATCTATATTATTTATTCGCTGCCAAATTCCTTCGAGGACTCCGAGATGAAATTCGAACCGAATCTATATTATTTATTCGCAGCCAAATTCGTTCCAGGACTCCGAGATGAAATTCGAACCGAATCTATATTATTTATTCGCTGCCAAATTCGTTCCAGGATTCCGAGATGAAATTCGAACCGAATCTATATTATTTATTCGCGGCCAAATTCCTTCGAGGATTCCGAGATGAAATTCGAACCGAATCTATATTATTTATTCGCGGCCAAATTCCTTCGAGGATTCCGAGATGAAATTCGAACCGAATCTATATTATTTATTCGCGGCCAAATTCCTTCGAGGACTCCGAGATGAAATTCGAACCGAATCTATATTATTTATTCGCGGCCAAATTCCTTCGAGGACTCCGAGATGAAATTCGAACCGAATCTATATTATTTATTCGCGGCCAAATTCCTTCGAGGACTCCGAGATGAAATTCGAACCGAATCTATATTATTTATTCGCGGCCAAATTCGTTCGAGGACTCCGAGATGAAATTCGAACCGAATCTATATTATTTATTCGCGGCCAAATTCCTTCGAGGACTCCGAGATGAAATTCGAACCGAATCTATATTATTTATTCGCGGCCAAATTCCTTCGAGGACTCCGAGATGAAATTCGAACCGAATCTATATTATTTATTCGCGGCCAAATTCCTTCGAGGACTCCGAGATGAAATTCGAACCGAATCTATATTATTTATTCGCGGCCAAATTCCTTCGAGGACTCCGAGATGAAATTCGAACCGAATCTATATTATTTATTCGCGGCCAAATTCCTTCGAGGACTCCGAGATGAAATTCGAACCGAATCTATATTATTTATTCGCGGCCAAATTCCTTCGAGGACTCCGAGATGAAATTCGAACCGAATCTATATTATTTATTCGCGGCCAAATTCCTTCGAGGATTCCGAGATGAAATTCGAACCGAATCTATATTATTTATTCGCGGCCAAATTCCTTCGAGGATTCCGAGATGAAATTCGAACCGAATCTATATTATTTATTCGCGGCCAAATTCCTTCGAGGATTCCGAGATGAAATTCGAACCGAATCTATATTATTTATTCGCGGCCAAATTCCTTCGAGGATTCCGAGATGAAATTCGAACCGAATCTATATTATTTATTCGCGGCCAAATTCCTTCGAGGATTCCGAGATGAAATTCGAACCGAATCTATATTATTTATTCGCGGCCAAATTCCTTCGAGGATTCCGAGATGAAATTCGAACCGAATCTATATTATTTATTCGCGGCCAAATTCCTTCGAGGATTCCGAGATGAAATTCGAACCGAATCTATATTATTTATTCGCGGCCAAATTCCTTCGAGGATTCCGAGATGAAATTCGAACCGAATCTATATTATTTATTCGCGGCCAAATTCCTTCGAGGATTCCGAGATGAAATTCGAACCGAATCTATATTATTTATTCGCGGCCAAATTCCTTCGAGGATTCCGAGATGAAATTCGAACCGAATCTATATTATTTATTCGCGGCCAAATTCCTTCGAGGATTCCGAGATGAAATTCGAACCGAATCTATATTATTTATTCGCGGCCAAATTCCTTCGAGGATTCCGAGATGAAATTCGAACCGAATCTATATTATTTATTCGCGGCCAAATTCCTTCGAGGACTCCGAGATGAAATTCGAACCGAATCTATATTATTTATTCGCGGCCAAATTCCTTCGAGGACTCCGAGATGAAATTCGAACCGAATCTATATTATTTATTCGCTGCCAAATTCGTTCGAGGACTCCGAGATGAAATTCGAACCGAATCTATATTATTTATTCGCTGCCAAATTCGTTCGAGGACTCCAAGATGAAATTCGAACCGAATCTATATTATTTATTCGCGGCCAAATTCGTTCGAGGATTCCAAGATGAAATTCGAACTGAATCTATATTATTTATTCGCGGCCAAATTCGTTCGAGGATTCCAAGATGAAATTCGAACCGAATCTATATTATTTATTCGCTGCCAAATTCGTCGCAGCCAAATTCGTTCGAGGATTCCAAGATGAAATTCGAACCGAATCTATATTATTTATTCGCGGCCAAATTCGTTCGAGGATTCCAAAATGAAATTCGAACCGAATCTATATTATTTATTCGCAGCCAAATTCGTTCGAGGATTCCAAAATGAAATTCGAACCGAATCTATATTATTTATTCGCGGCCAAATTCGTTCGAGGATTCCAAGAGGAAATTCGAACTGAATCTATATTATTTATTCGCAGCCAAATTCGTTCGAGGATTCCAAGATGAATTTCGAACTGAATCTATATTATTTATTCGCTGCCAAATTCGTTCGAGGACTCCGAGATGAAATTTGAACTGAATCTATATTATTCATTCGCCGCCAAAGAGCAAATTCCGTCCCCTGCCCTTTTTCTTTCCATTTGGGCTGCACAGTTGTCGTTATCTGGACAAGACGTCAGGGCGATGATCGTGCTACGATTAGGATTTACATCATCCGTACCGTATCCGTACCGTAAGTGTTCTTTGTCCAAAATGTCCTAACCGTTTCCAGCAGTAATTATCTCACGACGTCGGCATCTTTACAGGACTTGATTGAATTTGATAGAACAACAATAGGACTAATAGGTAGTGCCGATCATAAAAATTATTGTTATTATTATTATTACTATCCAAGCTACAACCCTAGTTGGAAAAGCAAAATGCTATAAGCCCAGGGGCTCCAACAGGGAAAAATAGCCCAGTGAGGAAAGGAAATAAGGAAATAAATAAATGAAGAGAACAAATTAACAATAGGTAGTGCCGATCATAAATATTATTGTTATTATTATTATTACTATCCAAGCTACAACCCTAGTTGGAAAAGCAAAATGCTATAAGCCCAGGGGCTCCAACAGGGAAAAATAGCCCAGTGAGGAAAGGAAATAAGGAAATAAATAAATGAAGAGAACAAATTAACAATAGGTAGTGCCGATCATAAATATTATTGTTATTATTATTATTACTATCCAAGCTACAACCCTAGTTGGAAAAGCAAGATGCTATAAGCCCAGGGGCTCCAACAGGGAAAAATAGCCCAGTGAGGAAAGGAAATAAGGAAATAAATAAGTGAAGAGAACAAATTAACAATAAATCGTTCTAAAAAAAAGTAACAACGTCAAAACAGACATGTCACATAAACTATAAACATCAAAAACAAATATGTCATGAATAAACTATAAAAAGACTCATGTCCGCCTGGTCAATCGTAAAGTAAACGTTTTACTTACCGTAAAAAAAGAATATGATATCAGAAACGGTTTTGCGTCCGCTTTCCTCCCTTAATGAACGCTGCATCGTATAAGGCACAGACGTTTCACTTACCGTAAAAAAAGAATATGGTATTATCAGAAACGGTTTTGCGTCCGCTTTCCTCCCTTAATGAACGCTGCATCGTATAAGGCACAGACGTTTGACTTACCGTAAAAAAAGAATATGGTATTATCAGAAACGGTTTTGCGTCCGCTTTCCTCCCTTAATGAACGCTACATCGTATAAGGCACAGACGTTTCACTTACCGTAAAAAAAAAATATGGTATTATCAGAAACGGTTTAGCGTCCGCTTTCCTCCCTCAATGAACGCTGCATCGTATAAGGCACAGGTGTGACCCCCGCATGCAGCAGTAGAGGGGCCACTTTTTCCGAAAGCTACTTTTTGCCCCCACAATGATACGGTGCTCGCGAAATTTAGCCTCCCCTCTCGGGCTAATCTGATATAAAGTACTTGTAATGTAAAGCTCCT
Organism: Palaemon carinicauda; assembly: GCF_036898095.1. NCBI lineage: Eukaryota > Metazoa > Arthropoda > Malacostraca > Decapoda > Palaemonidae > Palaemon > Palaemon carinicauda. The sequence continues at coordinate 63,340,366 of NC_090750.1, read as the reverse complement.
TAAGTGACTTATATTTCGTTAGCCGTGTATGAATTTGCGCGATTAGGGCTAAAAGGGTTTTCGTAAGAGGCAGTTAAGGCAGCGGCTCGGTTGTGTTTGTGAGGATGAGAACAATGTATAGTTTTTAATCCTAATTGAAAAAGCTTTAGAACCAAATTGATACTTATAATAGTTACTTTTAGTATCATGTTAAAATATCTTTTATTGTAAAATACATTAAATTTTCACTTGACAGTATTGGCAATAAATGGTTGACTAAATTTTATATGGCCTATGACAAAATTTTCTAAAGTAAAGGCTACTTCTATCATCAAATTTTCCGTATCTTTCTACTTTTAACATCAAATTTTTCGTATCTTTCTACTTTTAACATCAAATTTTTCGTATATTTCTACTTTAAACATCAAATTTTCCGTATCTCTCTACTTTTAACATCAAATTTTTCGTATATTTCTACTTTTAACATCAAATTTTTCGTATCTTTCTACTTTTAACATCAAATTTTTTGTATATTTCTACTTTTAACATCAAATTTTTCGTATCTTTCTACTTTTAACATCAAATTTTTTGTATATTTCTACTTTTAACATAAAATTTTCCGTATCTTTCTACTTTTACCATAGAATTTTCCGTATCTTTCTACTTTTAACATCAAATTTTTTGTATATATCTACTTTTAACATCAAATTTTCCGTATCTTTCTAATTTTAACATAAAATTTTTCGTATCTTTCTACTTTTAACATCAAATTTTTCGAATCTTTCTACTTTTAACATAGAATTTTCCGCATCTTTCTACTTTTAACATCAAATTTTTCGCATCTTTCTATTTTTAACATAAAATATTTCGTATCTTTCTACAAAAGAAAAAATAGATAGTTAGTTTTCAATCATTTACCAACTCTCAAACGCCGGTCAATTTCCTTGCTTCCCTTATGACCAAGGTACTTCAGCAATGTTTCAATGGAACCTCATACACATTTGGTGCTGGACAACCATATCTCCGTCTGTCACAGTTATCATATTTTGTTATTTACCAGTGAGTCTTGGAGACAAACCACCACTTTCACTCACTCCAAGCTCGATATGCTTATACTAATGGACCGTCTGCCTTGAACGAAAATCTTTTTGGCACATAATTATAAACTTTACAGCAGGGGAAGTTGATAACGAATAAGGAGTGGAGAATCTCTCTCTCTCTCTCTCTCTCTCTCTCTCTCTCTCTCTCTCTCTCTCTCTCTCTCTCTCTCTCTCTCTCTCTCATATAATATATATATATATGTAGATATATATAATCATACATACATACATACGTACACACACACATATATATACTGTATATATATATATATATATATATATATATATATATATATATATATATAGGTATGCATGTATATATATATATATATATAGCCTACATATACATATACTGTATATAAACTAATGTATGTATGTACAGTATATATAACTACAGTATATATGCATGTTATATAGATACTATAATATATGCATATGTATTTATGTATACAGTATATAACTATATATAAATAAATCATAAATATATATATATACACATACATATATATACAGAAAGAGAGAGAGAGAGAGAGAGAGAGAGAGAGAGAGAGAGAGAGAGAGAGAGAGAGAGAGAGAGAGAGAGTAAAGTCATTGACCTCTAAGTATTAGAAATTCAGTAAAAAAAAATTCTCCTTATATGAAGGTAAATAATCCACAGCTCATTGCTTGAAACCTAAATACCAAACAGAGCGTTTCCAGAGGACGACGAATATACGAATGGTGCTAACAAGCTATTGCATAAACTAGCATATATTTCATAATATGCACAACTTGAACTAATTTTGATTACTTATCAAAAAGTATTGTAGAGACGCGATTAAAGATTACCATATCACCTTTCCATAATCGCTAGAGAATAAACCCCAAAGAGAAAGCTTGTTTGGACTTTGCGGTATATGAATAAAACAAAATTAACAATGAAAAATAAATAATACTGAAAAACTAGACTCGTCCAGAATTATTCTCAAAGGACCATAAGTCACACTGCTCGACAAAGACTAAGGGAAAAAAAAAAAAAAAAAAAAAAAAAAAAAAAAAAAAAAAAAAAAAAAAAAAAAAAACACGAGTAGGACAAAAACAAAAACTCCCAACATAAAAAAAAAAAAATGCCCGGGAAGAGAAGTATCATTTTATTATTGGGAATTCCAGAGGAGTCTCCTATGATGACCGTTGATTTTATCAGGCCGTCGAATGGCACACCCACCGCGACACCCTACAAAGGCTTCCTCTCAATCAACCCCTCCGAGGATGTTCTCAGTTTTGATCTCCTGAACCGCCCAGGTCGTGGGCGGGATACGAGGGTGTGGACGTTAGTGGAAAAGGGTTCGCCTTTGATTTAATATATTGGAACATTTCTTAACTATTTTTTCGAAAATTTGATTATGAAATGTTTTTCAGAAAATTGTAGCGTACGGAAACTTTATAAATAAAACTGCCTTGAAGAAAAGAAATTTCGCACCTAATATTATTATCATTATTATTATTATTATTATTATTGTTATTACTTGCTAATCTACAAATCTAGTGCGAAAAGCATAGTGCTATAAGCCAAGGGGCTCCAACCGGGAAAATAGCCCAGTGAGGAAAGGAAACAAGAAAAAATAAAATATTTTGAGAAGAGTAACATTAAAATAAATATCTCCAATAAAAATTAGAGAAACATTTAGCAAAACAAGACGAAAAGAAATAAGATAATATAGTGTGCCCAAGTATACCCTCAAGCAAGAGAATTCTAACCCAAGACAGATTGTTAGTCCCACGAGCAATATTGCTAAAAACATGATGTATTATCGTTTATCGGATAACTACAGAAATTTCTCCTCTTCATTACTTATCAAAACTTAAGACTCAAAGACAACAAGTGAATACTTAACAGTGTCTCCGGTATATCAAAAGTAAATTGACATGTTAAATAATTTCCTTAAATATTAGAAACTCAAGTTATGAAATTAGTTTAAAACTAAATGGGTAGTATCAAGATGTTCTACATATAAGTAGAGAACCTAAAGAAAAACATAAAAAAAAAATAATTCGCCAACAAGAAGAAAGCAATAACACTAAATATCTAATATATTGGGACTTTTAGAATCTAAAAATGAAAAAAAAAAACTTTAAAAACACGACTTTTAAGAAAAACATAAAAAAAATTTATTCACCAACAAGAAGAAAGCAATAACACTAAATATCTAATATATTGTGACTTATAGAATCTAAAAATGAAAAAAAAAAAAAAAAAAAACTAAAAACAGGACTTTTAAACTGAAGAACGAAAAAGAGAATTTATAAAATCATTTGCAACAATTCCATCTACAAACTGGCATCCCCTGTCAACGTTCTCAGTTATTAATTAGATGTTATCTTCTTTTCTTTTCTTTCATCAACAACCTGTTTAAGATCGCAATCTTTATCCACTGCTCGAGGTTTATCGAAAATTAATTAATTCACACGACTACATGAAGGTGATAAACCAAGGAGTCAAATTGCCCAATGAACTCTTGATAAACTTTGAACAGTATTTAATCGTGAAAAGAATTGAAAAATAACTGCTATTATTTTTCTAATATTTGAATAAAGATATAAATACGTATTAAATACACATACATGTGCGTGTGTGGGTATGTTTGTGAATATAAGTGTATATAAAGTATATATGTATGCATGGCATAATGCACGCGAGCACACACGCACACACATTATATATATATATATATATATATATATATATATATATATATATATACATATATATATATATACACAGTATATATATGTATGTATGTATGTATATAATCTGTGTTTGTGTGCGCGAGCGCATTTATATGCATGGGATAATATATAAATATATATATATATATATATATATATATATATATATATATATATATATATATGTGTGTACATACACATGAGTATGTATATGTATGAGTATATACATATTGTATATACGTATATGTGTATATATGTAAAATATATACATATATATGTATACATGTAAAGCCTATAATTATATAGATATATATATATATATATATATATATATATATATATATATATATATATATATATATACAAATATATATACACACACACACATATATATATATATATATATATATATATATATATATATATATATATCCAATGTCAAGAAGAAACACGCAAAACATGATTCTACACATATAAATAAAAGCATAGTTAGCAATTGAGAAACGGACAATATGATTAAGTAGTTAAATAAAGTTAAATGAAACTCGTCATAATGAATGGCATAAACCTCCAGGTAATGTGAGGAAATACATTTTCAACATCCCCCGAGTTGACGAGGGAAGTAAGATAGTGGTCAATAATAAAAAACCCTTGAGCCGTGAGGGGTACAAACTCAGAATTCATACATTACAGGTCTCGGATGTTTCCATTAAGCTAACAAAAAAAAGTCAGTCAGTGATGCAAGTAACACTAAACATTTTTTTAATTCATTTAGAAACATTTTCTGTTACAGATTCTTTGCTTTGCATTTATGAAAAAAAATATTATATTGGGTTTGTATGAATGTTGCTCCCTCTAGACTTAACAACAAATGATTGCATTACGAAAATAAACATAACACTATAGGAGTATAAATACAGAATAGGCCTATATATATATATATATATATATATATATATATATATATATATATATATATATATATATACCTGGTTTAAAGGTTTAAAGGCCACCCATGAATGGCAGAGGCTAGGGACAGTTACATTACCCTAGCAAGCAGGACACTGTCCTAGAGACTGACCATATACAGTAATATATACATATGATCAGCGCCCACGGCCACTCTTCACCCAAGCTAGGAGCAGGGAGGGCCAGACAATGGCTGCTGATGACTCAGCAATTAGACCTATAGGGTCCCCTAAACCCCATCCTTAGCCCACAAGATAATGAGGTTGCAGACATAAAAGGAGCTAACGAGTTTGAGCGGGACTCGAACCCCAGCCTGGCAATCACCAGGCAAGGACGTTACCAAGAGGTCACCACGATGAGACATATAATATATATATATATATATATATATATATATATATATATATATATATATATATATATATATGTATATATGTATATATATATATATGTATATATGTATATATATATACATATATACATATATATTAAATTCTGGAATAAGATAAATATATATATATATATATATATATATATATATATATATATATATATATATATATATATATATATATATATAATCCTGGATTAAGACAGTTATACATGCCAAGGTGAGTGTAGCCAAAATCATTTTCTAAATTGCTTAATAAATTACTAAGTATTCGTAGATTAGTTCTACGACTGAATTTTACTAAAACATCATATGTAGCAATTAAATTTTTATACGGAGAAATAAACCAACATTGCAGTAAAATGGAGAGGAATACTTCAATACAGCACAATGATTTAAGATTAACTCGATGTTTAGTGATTAATATTCTTCCCGATAAGTCACATATATTTCGAAAAATTGTCAGACTACTTCAATATTTCTTAAATACAGTATTTTATTAACAATCCCTCCATGTCTTCACCCTTGAGCATTGTAGAAATTTTCGTAAAATTCAAAAACCAGGAACTACATTATATATTTTCACTATTCTATAGTTTCATGGAATGGAAAAACAAAATGGAAATACCTTTAATTCGTTTACTAAATTACCTGACACGAGGCTTATGGCATTCACATTATAGTCCATTTCTTTTAGCGATGCATATTTGCACCGACTCGCAGCGGTGCCCTTTTAGCTCGTTAAAGTTTCCTGATCGCTGATTGGTTGGACGATATAATTCTAACCAATCAGCGATCCGGAAACTTTTCCGAGCTAAAAGGGCACCGCCGCGAGTCGGTGCAAATAATTCTAACCAATCAGCGATCAGGAAACTTTTCCGAGCTAAAAGGGCACCGCCGCGAGTCGGTGCAAATAATTCTAACCAATCAGCGATCAGGAAACTTTTCCGAGCTAAAAGGGCACCGCCGCGAGTCGGTGCAAATATGCATCGCTAAAAGAAATGGACTATAGATGGTCCTTTGAATGATATTTCAAATAACAGGAAAACACCATAAGTAATTAGTAGACAAATATGAACAAAAATGAACAAATATCAGCAAAGCAATTAGTAGACAAAAATGAACAAATATCAGCAACATCAGCAAAGCAATTAGTAGACAAAAATGAACAAATATGAGCAACATCAGCAAAGCAATTAGTAGACAAAAATGAACAAATATCAGCAACATCAGCAAAGCAATTAGTAGACAAAAATGAACAAATATCAGCAACATCAGCAAAGCAAGTAGTAGACAAAAATGAACAAATATCAGCAAGCAAACGCCGGAGTCAAGAAACAAGTCGCTTTCACAGTAGGCATCGCTGAGTTATGTCAAGAATCTTGACACTCGAGTCACTATGAAAAACGAATGACAGCAGCCGGAGTGGAACTCGAAGGGAATAAAAAGGTCCAGTGGGAAGTTGGGAGAAATAGCTGGAGAGAAAGGCCCTTGCTGGAGGTTTTGGACAATCTAATACAATCATTATTATTATTACTATTATTATTATTATTATTATTATTATTAGTAGTAGTAGTAGTAGTAGTAGTAGTAGTAGTAGTAGTAGTAGTAGTAGTAGTAGTAGTACAAACTAAGCTATAACCCTAGTTGGAAAGGCCAGATGCTATAAGCCCAAGGGCTCCAACAGAGAAAAATAGCCCGGTAAGGAAAGGAAACCAGGAAATAAAAAATCTACAAGAGAAGTAATAAAATGTCAAAATAAAATCTATAAGAACAGTAACAACATTAAACAAGATATTTCCTATATAAACTATAAAAAATTCAAAAAATACAAGAGGAAGAGAAATAAGATAGAACAGTGTAACCTCAAGCAAGAGAACTCTAATCCAAGACAGTGGAAGGTCATGGTACAAAGGGTATGGCACTACCCAAGACGAGAGAACATTGGTTTGATTTAGGAGTGTCCCTCTCCTAGAAGAGCTGTTTATCATACCTAAAGAATCTATTCTACCCTTACCAAGAGGAAAGTGGTCACTGAACAGTTACATTGCAGTATAGTTAACCCCTTGAGAGAACTTGAATTGTTTCGTAACTCTCAGTGTTGTCAGGTGTATGAGGTCTCAGGAGACTGTGGAAAGAATAGGCCAGACTACTCGGTGTATGTGTAGGCAAAGACAAAATGAGCTGTAACAAGAGAGAGGGATTCAATGTAGTACTGTCTGACCTGTCAAAGCACCCAGCAACTTACTAGCAGTAGTATCTCACTGGGTGGCTGGTGCCTGGCCAACCTACTACTCAACTATACAAAAACTACAACTTAGTAAGGAAAAAAACATGAAAAATATATCACTAGTAATTCCTCAATAGCTTTAATAAGAAAAGTAAACAAACAATTAGTATTATTGCTGCAGTAGCAATACCAGTAATAATAATAGAAGTAGCAGTAATAGTGGTAATTTGAGGTTTTTTATTTTCTCATTAAATTAGCACTAAACAAAAGTGGGAAAAACTGTTTATGCAAAACATTTTATTATATATATATATATATATATATATATATATATATATATGTGTGTGTGTGTGTGTATACACATATATTATGCATATATATAATATATATATATATATATATATATATACATATATACAATATATATACATTATATATACATATATATACATATATATGCTTATAAAACATATATGCCTATATATACATATAGATATGAATACACGTGTCTATATACATTGTGCATACCGTACATATATATATATATATATATATATATATATATATATAATGTGTGTGAGCATGTATGTCTAAGCGTATGTATGCATGTGTGCATTATAGACACACACACGTGAGTAACTCTTCGTGTATCTGTAGAGTACGCCAGACTTAACGCGAACCGGACGCCTCATTCATAAGCTTTCATTCCAGGAAGTGGTTGCAGGACATAACACGAAATCTCTCTTAGGAGGGAAGCTGATACACTGGAGGTCAGAAAAGGGAATGGAGAATTTCTATGGGGGTGAGGGAAGGAGAAAGAAAAGAATGGATACGGAATAAAGGATAAGGGAGATGGGGGAGAGGGGCGGGGCGTTACCGTAGCGAAGGACCATCCAAAACAAGTTATGTAAAAATGCTAATAGTAACCCATTCCGCTGCGGTCGATCAAAGCCCATGAATCATTTATTTTGCATGGCCGTTTGAAATGGAAGGTCGAAGAGCACTCGGAGGGCCGTCTTTGTAAATTTGGCGGGAGGGGGGGGGGTGAAGTCCCAATTTCGGGAAAATTCAAATACAGTATATAGTCTCCTCAATGACACTCTTCGTACGCTTTGATATAATTGTTTTCCTTGTTTGATAAACCTTTGGAGTTCTTACATTTTTCCTTGTTTCCAATGAGAGAAGTTTGAAATGCTTTTGTTATTTCGAGTTGTTATATTTGGCGTTTTCAATAATTTTTAGATTTTCATTACGAAAGTGCAATTAAGTTTGATATATGGAAGGACAAAATCAAGTGCCTCTAGGGATGATGGTAGTCTGATTGAAGGGTAAACCAGGGGTTGAAAAATTGCAGAACATATGGACGAAAGATAAATCATGTAGAGATTGGGTGAATGGAAAGCTCTTCAATTATAAAATGGAAAAAAAAATAAGTTATTGTGCCTACTGCATAATTTTAGGAGCATACCATTCCTTACTACACAAAGGAATGTGCATTGAGTTTTGATTGAAAAGTGACAGATAAAAGAAGGACTGATAGACGAACAGTGTGCGTTAATACAATGAAAAATGCAAAAATTTCAAGTTTTCATGATGAAAAAAGTTGTGAAAAGTTTAAAAATAAAGATAAAAAGTTGTATGTGGGATAGCTCATGATCGAATTAATAGAGAAAAAATGCGTATGTGTAAATATATATATATATATATATATATATATATATATATATATATATATATATATATATATATATATATATTTATATAAACGGTATAATTATATAAATACATATATGTGTGCATATATATATACTGTACACATATATATATGTATATATATATATATATATATATATATATATATATATATATATATATATATATAGTGTCTGCCATGTGTGTGTTTAAGAAAACGAAATAATTAAGCAAACAAATTAACAATTTAAGAGGACCGCACGTTTCCAAATTAGGTTTTACGGACCATACAACACATATGCGTCATGCAACAATAAAAAAATGAAACTCCAATCCGTAATAAGAGTTCAATCCTGTGACTCCTCCGTGCGTGTTGCCACGTCCTCATTATGCAGTCTTCTTAAGAAACCGCTGAGGGAAACCGATGAGAGGGTCTAAAGTTTCAATGTAAACATTCGCTGAAGAAGTCGGGAGAGTTAAGCCTCCAGCTGCTAAATGACGAGACCTTTGTAACGTCGCCAACGACAAGGTAACATCGCCTTCAATAATAGATTCTTGATCCGGATTTGCATTTTTGGTCACTTTAAATATAACGTCGAAACTACTCGACAGATTTTGACGACATTTTTACAACAGATAGATCATAAGTAATTGACAACCCTATTATATTCTGGAGGTAACCCGGATCCGGAACCAGATTCGGACTCTAGTTTATTTATTTATTTGTCTGTGTGCCTGTGGACAGGATTACGTCTAAATTACTCGACGGATTTTGACATATATATAATGCATATATATATATAGATAGATAGATAGATGGATATACATACATAGACATTTGCATTTATGTATTTGGGCCATATGGGCCAGTGCTGGGGCACGGGGAGGCTATTCAGTCAGAAATCAAGATCAGGGGGAAAGTAGATGGTTAAATAGTGGGTGTTGCTGGAGGCTCATGGGACGTTGTAAATGCCCTAAAAGAGGCAAGTTAGGTATGCCTATCCTATCTACCCACAATCATACTTTTTCCCTGGCACCCACAATGCATTCATGTTCCAACGAATGTCCTCTTTTACTCTTCAATGTTCTACCTAACATATGCAATCTTAATTATACATCCGCCGATTCTTTAACAATACTCTGAGAAATTGTTGAACAGATGACACTACCTGTTAACAAATGGACGGTTATTATTAATTTTTTTCTACTATTTTTCCATCTGTAGAGCAAGTTGCTTAATCTTTTATGGCAACACATACATCAAAAACGTATACTGGGATACTGTGTGCTGAGTGCCTTACGAACCCGCCATAGCATGCGCGGTAGGTTTTTTCTTGCTCTATATGATGATCCCAGATGCAATGCTTTCACCATTTTACTATTCATGTGTTCCCTTAGGGATCTTCCCTACCAAAACTATCATATCCCTTCAACTTTCCTCAAATATGAAAGTGATTTAAGGCCAAATTCGTCAGTGGAATCTAGTAAGCGCCTGACTTCTCTTGAACGATACTATTATTAGTAATAATAACAGTAATAATAACAGTAGTAATAACAGTAGTAATAATAATAGTAATAGTAATGATAATAATATTAGATGAAGATGATGATGATGATAATAATAATCATAATAACAATAATAACAATAAAGGCAAGCGTGTGTAATACAGAAAGAAACCAGTCTGGTAATTAAAGATGGATTCACAGATAGTGATGTCGTAGGTATGGGTTTGATAAATATTTCATGAAAAAAGTGACTTAACCGTTTTCAACTTATGATCTATTATTATTATTATTATCATCATTATTATTATTATTATCATTATTATTGTTGTTGTTGTTGTTACTCTAACTACAGGGAGAGAAAGTATAAAACAGAAAAGTACTAAGATATGCAAATTGAATTGAGAAAGCTACGGGATGTGTAAGTAGAAGTATAGTCCATTTCTTTTAGCGATGCATATTTGCACCGACTCGCGGCGGTGCCCTTTTAGCTCGGAAAAGTTTCCTGATCGCTGACTGGTTGGACAAGATAATTCTAACCAATCAGCGATCAGGAAACTTTTCCGAGCTAAAAGGCACCGCCGCGAGTCGGTGCAAATATGCATCGCTAAAAGAATTGGACTATAGTGCCAATAATCATATGAGCACTCAGGAAAGGAGTCTTGAGAAATTAGACGACAGTATTGCCCTAGGATTACTGCAAAAGAGCGTGCTACTAAAAACAGCACATACTGTATTGTGAGGAAGTTTTATTCCAGCTGTGACCAAGTTGTGGAATGATCTTCCTAATCGGGTAGTTGAATCAGTAGAACTTCAAAAGTTCAAAGTTACAGAAAATGCTTTTTTGTTGACCAGGTGGACATGAGTCTTTTTATAGTTTATTTATGACATATTTGTTTTTGATGTTGTTAATAGTTTATATATGACATGTCTGTTTTGACGTTGTTACTTATTTTAGAATGATTTATTGTTAATTTGTTCTCTTCATTTATTTATTTCTTTATTTCCTTTCCTCACTGGGCTATTTTTCCCTGTTGGAGCCCCCGGGCTAATAGCATCTTGCTTTTCCAACTAGGGTTGTAACTTGGATAGTAATAATAATAATAATAATAATAATAATAATAATAATAAGTAAGCTGAATGCAACCCGGAACTCCACACTATACACCACCAGTCTCTGGAAACTAAGATTAACAAAAAAGAAATAAAATAATATTAATAATAGAGTAACCACACAGAACACTATTAAATACACTGTGTGAACCAGAAGATGGATAAATACAAAGCTTTTTTATTGTTATTATTATTACTATCCAAGCTACAACCCTAGTTGGAAAAGCAAGATGCTATAAGCCCAGGGGCTCCAACAGGGAAAAATAGCCCAGTGAGGAAAGGAAATAAGGAAATAAATAAATGAAGAGAATAAATTAACAATAAATCATTCTAAAATAAGTAACAACGTCAAAACAGACATGTCATATATAAACTATTAACAACGTCAAAAACAAATATGTCATAAATAAACTATAAAAAGACTCATGTTCGCCTGGTCAACAAAAAAGCATTTGCTGCAAGAAAAATAACTCTGCAGTCAGAAAAAAAGTCAAAAATTATGAAATTTGGCTACTCATTATCAATAAATTCCAATTTTTTCTAAATTTCAATAGGTCTACATCTTATAAAATTCCATGTGTTGCAAAAAGCAGAAAAATCTATTTAAATGCCATAGTGCCATAGCCTCTGTACCATGGTCTTACACTGCCTTGGGTTAGAGTTCTCTTGCTTGAGGGTACACTTGGGCACACTTTTCTATCTAGTTTCTCTTCCTCTTGTTCTGTTAAAGTTTTTATAGTTTAAATAGGAAATATTTATTTTAACATTGTTACTATTCCTAAAATTTTCTATTTTTCCTTATTTCCTTATTTCCTTTCCTCACTGGGCTATTTTCCCTGTTGGGGCCCCTGGGCTTATAGCATCCTGCTTTTCCAACTAGGGTTGTAGCTTAGCATTTAATAATAATAATAATAATACATCATTATAATCCAAATACTCATTCATTCTCGAGAAAGTGACAGCATACCGATGGGATAAATATAGTCAACCTTCAAAATTGTTTTCACTGAAGATGAGACTTTAGTCCAGACCATAATACTACTTAGAAGAAGAAATGATCCTAAGAAAACCTTTCAACAAGTAACTCAGTCCACAGCAAACAGCAGTGACGTCTAAACGATAACTCACCGGACATAAACTTGAACCGAATAGCTTTGCTTAATCTACAAACTCAGCAACTACAATACTCTTTTAAGCCCAGTGTGTTTATAGAAAAAAAAAAATTAATGACCGGCACATCAAAATCCATTTAATTACCGGTCAACCATCTTCGAGCTGCATATGTTTCTTCTTCTACCATATACAACGAAGCATTTGCTATAAGACGCTATTAGTGACTCCAGTGTCCTTTGGGCTTGCTATTTATATAAACTAATACTACAGTACATACCTGTACTTATACTACTACTGATATGAAAAGAACATACCCTAACAGAAGCAAAGTTTTCCAACCGCAAAGGAATTCCTAAATAGAATGTAGCAATCAATGCTATGAAACGCGATTACTGTAGTGAATCCAGAGTCCTTTGGGCTTGCTATTTATATAAACTAATACTACAGTATATACCTGTACTTATACTACTACTGATAAGGATAAGAACATACCCTAACTGAAGCAAAGTTCTCCAACCGCAAAGGAATTCCTAAATAGGAATACTATAGTCCATTTCCTGATCGCTGATTGGTTGGACAAGATAATTCTAACCAATCAGCGATCAGGAAACTTTTCCGAGCTAAAAGGGCACCGTTGCGAGCCGGTGCAAATATGCGTCGCTAAAAAAAATGGACTATAACTCTTATCTTAAAGAACTATTGTATTTTACTTCTGTTACTGAACTGCGGTGTTTTGGATGGGGTTGCAAGCCATATGCCCCAAATATCACTTGGTCGCAAAGTCAAGGCAGAGAAAGCATTTAGAAATCAACCCAAGATTTGATCAGATACAACACTGTTACATTTGGTGAAGAGCGTGGTGAGCGAAGGACTACCGTTACTTTGTATATGTGTGTGTGTGTATATAGGCTATATATATATATATATATATATATATATATATATATATATATATATATATATGCATGTATATATATACATACATATACATACTGTATGTATATATATATATATATATATATATATATACACATATACGTATATATACATATATGTATATATATACATACGTATACATACTGTATACATATACACATGGATATACATATATAATGTATATATACATATATATAATGCATATATATACATATATATAATGCATATATATATATATATATATATATATATATATATATATATATATATATATATAGATAGATAGATAGATAGATAGATGGATATACATACATAGACAAATATGTGTATATATAAATGTAAATATATGTACACAATCTAAGACTTTATATATCTATCTATCTATCTATATACACATATGTATTTATACAAATACATGTATACATATACATATATACATAATATATATATACATACATATATACATGTATATATACATACATAAATATATGTATATATATACACATATATATATATGTATATATACAGATGCATATAAATATATATATATATATATATATATATACATATATATATATATATATATATATATATATATATATATATATATATATATATATAAAATGATGGGAATAACGCTGAGACCAAAAAAGAGCAACATAGGTACGAGAGCAAACTAAAGTAGAAAATATTCTACCATCATATGAGAAAAAGAAATGGACATGGGCAGAGCATATAAAGTGAATGTCAGATAATATATTGGCATTAAGAATGATAGAATGGATCTCTAGAGATTTCTATAGACGCAGAAGGAAGAGAAGACGATAGATTGGCGAACTAAGAAGGTTTGCGGGCGTGGACTGGCAAGTGAAAGGACTATATATATATATATATATATATATATATATATATATATATATATATATATATATATATATATATATATATTCATATATATATATATATATATATATATATATAACAAAAGATACTTGGCATTTTAAACAATTTGTTGTTAAAAATTAACTCCCTGTTCTTAGAAACATTTGAAACGTCTGATAATAAACGATAAATACCATGAAATATTAAACCTTTAGTAAAAAAAAAAAAAAAAAAACACAACAACAACAACAACATCAACAACAACAACAACAACTTTGAAGGCAGATGTAAATAACATCATGTGATCATCTGACATCTCGATCCGACTAGCCGATTTAGTAAACGATCATTTCAAGATATAACTAGAAAGAAGCACTCTGAGAGTGCAGACATCCGCCACAGCAGCTTATTTCTCGAAACCAGCTTACCTTTTCCAGAATCAATTTGCCCGAAGGCGTATTTGAAATCTGTGTGCCCACGATGTGCGAACTTTGGGGTCAGGTTAATTCGGTCGAACTTTTGCTCAACCTTGACCTTGACCTTTGACCAAAGACTTTCAAAATTGAATCACTTCCACATCTGAACATAAAAATCAATTCTGGAAAGGTTAACTACTCTATGAGTAAAATTGTGGCCAGGAAATTGTTCACAAAAAAACAAAAACACAAACAGGGGCGAAAACATAACCTTCTCCCAACTTCATTGGCGGAAGTAATAAAAAATCATTCGGCCCCATTTACTGATGGAACTGTTAAACCAGATTTCAGAATGCCAAGTTCAAGACATTTAGATAGTGAGAGAGAGAGAGAGAGAGAGAGAGAGAGAGAGAGAGAGAGAGAGAGAGAGAGAGAGAGAGAGAGAGAGAGAGATGACATTAATAAGAATAGCCTTGTCTGGAGTGCTAGTAATAAAAGAAGTGATACACAAAAAGGAATAATACTAAAAAGCGTCAGAGAGTGACTCGAGTAACTCTTCTGAAACCATTACGTTATTGCGCTTAAGTAAGGACATAATAAAGATAAATAAACATATACCATGTTTGCTAATGTCCTTTGCATGACCTTCCCTCTCTCTCTCTCTCTCTCTCTCTCTCTCTCTCTCTCTCTCTCTCTCTCTCTCTCTCTCTCTCTCTCTTATTCACCCTACCCTTTTTTTTTCTCTAGGCGGACTCGCCTCCCTCAAAGGACCCGTAACCTAGACAAAAGAATGACTTCTTTCTTAATCCTCGCTGTCTGGGAGAGATACAACTTCAATCGTGAGGAAGGGGGTCACGTTAGTTATGTTCCCCCTCCACCCCCCCCCCACCCCTATTTTCTCCCTCCTCTTTATTACATATTTGTCAAAAAGGTTTTCGCTATGCAAATTGTTATGTTCCCCCTCCACCCACACCCCCCCCCCACCCCTATTTTCTCACTCCTCTTTATTACATATTTGTCAAAAAGGTTTTCGCTATGCAAATTGTTATGTTCCCCCTCCACCCACACCCCCCCCCCCACCCCTATTTTCTCCCTCCTCTTTATTACATATTTGTCAAAAAGGTTTTCGCTATGCAAACTGTTATGTTCCCCCTCCACCCACACCCCCCCCCAACCCTATTTTCTCCATCCTCTTTATTACATATTTGTCAAAAAGGTTTTCGCTATGCAAATTGTTATGTTCCCCCTCCACCCACCCCCCCCCCCACCCCTATTTTCTCCCTCCTCTTTATTACATATTTGTCAAAAATGTTTTCGCTATGCAAATTCCGCAAGAAAGCACTCTCCGTACAGAGACATTCGTTGTTTTCTTCTTACCTTTGGAGATCGATGATCAAGACGGCTTCATCTTCACGTTACCTGAAATGCAATGGGTCATTATAAATATTGCTTAATCTTTATGTTGAAATAACATTATTTTAAAGTTAACAAAAAAAATTAATGAGTCATTATAAATATTGCTTAACTTTTATGTTGAAATAACATTATTTTAAAGTTAACAAAAAAGATTAATGAGTCATTATAAATATTGCTTAACTTTTATGTTAAAATAACATTATTTTAAAGTTAACAAAAAAAATTAATGAGTCATTATAAATATTGCTTAATCTTTTATGTTGAAATAACATTATTTTAAAGTTAACAAAAAAAATTAATGAGTCATTATAAATATTGCTTAACTTTTATGTTAAAATAACATTATTTTAAAGTTAACAAAAAAAATTAATGAGTCATTATAAATATTGCTTAACTTTTATGTTGAAATAACATTATAACATTATTTTAAAGTTAACAAAAAAAATTTAATCAATGAAATTGCAACTGGCATCCAATAAAGCTAAATGGCTGCTAAAAATTAGAACATAAAATTAACGGATTAGAATAAAAATAATTTTTCTTAGTTCTTAAGCACATTATCAAGATATAAATCTGTAAAAAGATAAAATACTTTTTGAACTTAACATTTATGTAATTTAATAACCTCGACCACCCATCAAAACACAAGAAAATATAAATAATTTTTCTTAGTTCTTAAGCACACTATCAAGATAAAAATCTGTAAAAAGATAAAATACTTTTTGAACATTAACACATTGGAATAAAAATTATTTTTCTCAGTTCTTAAGCACATTATCAAGATAAAAATCTGTAAAAAGATAAAATACTTTTTAACTCAACATTTATGTAATTTAATAACCTCGACCACCCATCAAAACACAAGAAAATTTAAATAATTTTTCTTAGTTTCTTAGTTCTTAAGCACACTATCAAGATAAAAATCTGTAAAAAGATAAAATACTTTTCAACTCAGACTGGCATCCAATAAAGCTAAATGGCTGCTAAAAATTAGAACATCATAAAATTAACACATTGGAATAAAAATAATTTTTCTTAGTTCTTAAGCACATTATCATAAAATCTGTAAAAATATAAAATACTTTTTGAACTTAACATTTATGTAATTTAATAACCTCGACCACCCATCAAAACTACAAGAAAATATAAATCTCGTCTCTGACAGCCTTTCACACCTATCAAATAAGATCTGTTTAGAGAAAGGTTAAAATAGTTCTTAAGCACATTATCAAGATAAAAATCTGTAAAAATATAAAATACTTTTTGAACTTAGTATTTACGAACATCACAAGATTACACATTGGAATAAAAATAATTTTTCTTAGTTCTTAAGCACATTATCAAGATAAAAATCTGTAAAAAGATAAAATACATTTAACTTAACATTTATGTAATTTAATAACCTCGACCACTCATCAAAACACAAGAAAATATAAATCTCGTCTCTGACAGCCTTTCACACCTATCAAATAAGATCTGTTTAGAGAAAGGTTAAAATTTCACACATTTCACATGAAAGACAAACACATGTTGACAAGGAACATGATTTGCTGACTACCATAGCACAACACTAATTGCTGGCACGGGATGGCATTCGTGACCTTGTGTTTCAAACAAATTGGAGTAGCCCTTAAATTCATTTGCTAACAAGGAAACTAGTCTCTCTCTCTCTCTCTCTCTCTCTCTCTCTCTCTCTCTCTCTCTCTCTCTCTCTCTCTCTCTCTCTCTCTCTCATTTAGGGATGGCTATCATTTATCACAGGCGTCTCTTCTTTAAAAAATAAATTTTTTAACAAAACAACGAGTTGATAAAACTATATATGTAAATCTCTCTCTCTCTCTCTCTCTCTCTCTCTCTCTCTCTCTCTCTCTCTCTCTCTCTCTCTCTCTCATTTAGGGATGGCTGCAATTTATTACAGGCATTTCTCTTTAACAATAAAGAAAGATATATTGTTGAACAAAACAATGAATTGATTAAATAATATATGTAATCAATGCAGTTCTCTCTCTCTCTCTCTCTCTCTCTCTCTCTCTCTCTCTCTCTCTCTCTCATTTAGGGATGGCTGCCATTTATTACAGGCGTTTCTTCTTAACAATAAAAAAAGATATATTGTTGAACAAAACAATGAGTTGATTAAAAAATATATGTAATCAATGCAGTTTTCAAATGCCCATCACTTTATGTAACAAACAAAATGAAAATTACCACAAAATGTCAAGCAATCATTAACAAAGTGCTAAGGTTTTTCTTTTCGATGTAATATCTGAATTCTCGATTCAATATAAAATCAGCCAGCATATAATGATATCTAAAACAGCAAAAGAACAAATGGAATATCCCAAAAACTAATTCAAATAAACTATAACAACACCCTCTTTAGTTAAGGGATCAAGAAGATAAAGAGAAACTAGACAATTGCCCTAAAAGATTGCACCAAACCTTTAAGAAAAACAAAACATCTCCTTAGCTCGCGTCCCTCAACCACAGTAACATTTCGATTTAAGTTTGGCAATGAACATTTATATATTACTACTTTTGCGTTTATCATTGCCAATAAAAGCTTGCTCGGTTTAAAGTTGACGATGTAACATGCGGTCAAGACTTAAAAACATGGGAGTTTTAGATCTTGAATGTCGCTGCTCCAGATTTCAATCGTTGATACGACGAGCTCTGAACATCCAAATCTCATGGAGAAAAACATTGAAGAGTTTCTTCTACCATGTAAAGCTCATTTGGTTTTTGAAGATAAGCTCTTTAGGGGAAAAAGCACACCAAATTGGGATTCTTCTCAGATTAGATTTAATCTTCCAATCCTTCTCTAATAAGATGACGACTATCATTTTCCTTATCGATCGATGAATAACAATGAGGTTAAGAAGATGACCAATGATGGCGAAGACTTAAAACTTATCATTAATGTTATCATAATTGTTAGGGGGTTGAAATAATAAACGTGGTAACAGTTGTAGCAGTAACAAAAAAGGCAGAAAATTCAATCTTATTTGTATAATCAATGTTATTTTTGAATGAAGCTGTGACCTAGAACACTGCCCTTCCTTGGTGTGCAGTGAAGCAGTAACTCCTGGAATCAGGTTTGCTCTCCTTGGGAGTACACAGTTTCAAAACACACTTGCGTCGTCTCCTATTGCCGTAAGATATTGCCAACACGATCTCAAATATTCTTTATCACAAGTTAGAGCACAAATAATTCTTCTTGAACTGCAAACTAAGATCTAATTGAAAAATTTTAATCAGGCATATACAAACTATCTCTGCCAGCCTCATCTCAAATCACGTTTGCTCTCTTTGGGAGTACACAGTTTCAAAACACACTTACGTCGTCTTCTATTGCCGTAAGATACTGCCAACACGATATCAAATATTCTTTATCACAAGCTAGAGCCCAAATAATTCTTCTTGAACTGCAAACTAAGATCTAACTGAAAATTTTTAATCAGGCATATACAAACTATCTCTGCCAGCCTCATCTCAGAGCATCCTTCGAATCTGTCGCTCAGTTTCCAAAAAGCTTCGTACACAATAGGAGGATTATCTTCACATTCTCGTTCATTCGTGATAATGGAGACAGTCAGATACGGTCAAATTGGCCGGATTTTTTTCAGCCTTAATAATCAAAAGATTTTTCGATCTCTGGCACCGGAACGCTGTCGCTGAAAATCGAAGTTTTCGCCACGTGTTAATTGGCTAATACAAAAATAATATTATATGACGCTATTAGATGGTGATTTCGACTGAGCTCGAAAATGTGGAATTTTTATAAGGCCAGAGGATGAGGATGAGGATATATATATATATATATATATATATATATATATATATATATATATATATATATATATATATTTATATATATATATACATACATGCATATTTATATATATACATGTATATACTGTATATATGTATATATATATATATATATATATATATATATATATATATATATATATATATATACATACATGCATATTTATATATATACATGTATATATATATATATATATATATATATATATATATATATATATTATATTATATATATATATATATATATATATAATATCATCCTCTCCTCCATCGCCTATTGACGCAAAGGGCCTCGGTTAGATTTCGCCAGTCGTCTCTGTCTTGAGATTTTTAATCAATACTTCTGCATTCATCATCTCCTACTTCACGTTCCATAGTCCTCAGCCATGTAGGCCTGGGTCTTCCAACTCTTCTAGTACCTTGTGGTGCCTAATTGAAAGTTTGGTGAACTAATCTCTCTTTGGGAGTGTGAAGAGCATGTCCAAACCATCTCCATCTACCCCTCACCATATCATCCACATATGGCACTCGAGTAATCCCTCTTATAGTTTTATTTATAATCCTGTCCTGCCATTCCACTCCCAATATTCTCCTGAGGGTTTTGTTCTCAAACATACAAATTCTGTTGGGTATTGTTTATTTGTTATACCACGACTCATGTCCATCCAGTGACACCGATCGCACTAAACTGATATATAGCCTGATTTTTATATATACTTTCAGGCGATTTGAATTCTAAATTTTATTTAACCTAGCCATTGTCTGATTTACCTTTTTCAATCTTTCATTAAACTCAAATAATAAAGCTCCTGTATCAGAGATCTTAGTTCCTAAATATTCAAATGATTCCACCTCATTAATCCTTTCTCCTTCCAATGATATTTCATCTTTCATTGCATATTCCATTCTCATCATCTCTGTCTTTCTTCTATTTTTCTTGAGCCCAACCTCATATGATATTTCTTGCATTCTGGTAAGCAAGCTTTACAAGTCCTGTGGTGTTCTGCTAATAAGGACAGCGTCATCAGCATACTCCAAGTCCGCTAGTTTCCTGTTACCAATCCAGTCCAATCCTTCCCCACAATCCCCAATTGTTCTATGCATTACAAAATCCACGAGGAAGATAAACAACATAGGTGACAACACATTCCCTTAGTTTATTCCGCTGTTCACTAGATAAGACTTCATTAACATTAACTTTGCACTTGCTATGTTCATGAACAGACTTAATCAAATTTACATATCTGAGAAGAACTCTCCACAATGTTGGCCGGTGCGCACTATCAAAAGCTTTTTGATAGCCCACAAAGGCTATCAAACGTGGATTTCTATATTATACACATTGCTGTACCATGTCTTAAAAGGAAAATTTGGTCAGTATAACTTCTACCTTTTCTAAATCCTGCTTTTTCATCTCTCAGCTTTTCACCAATCTTTTTCTCTAGTCTCTTCAGAATGAGTATACTATATATTTTCATGAAAACTAACATAAGTGTTATGCCTCTGTAATTATTGCAATCAGACAGATGTTTTTTTTTTTTTTTTGTCATTTTCAAGAACACTCCTGGCTCCCATTCATCAGGTTTTGCCTCTTCCCAATACATTCTACAAAATAATCTAGTAAGTATTCTGGAGGTCCCTTCATTTTCGGCCAATATCATCTCAGCAGTTATTCCATCGTATCCAGGGGCTTTCCATCTCTTGATTATTTTAATGATAGGTTCGACTTCGAACACACTGAATTCATTTATGGGCCCATAAAGGTCTTCATCAGCTTCAGGTATATCAATCAAATTATTCCCATCATATCTCCTATTCATAACCTCACTAAAAAGTTTCATCCAACATTGCCTTCCTTCCTCTTCTGTTGTTATAACAGATCCATCTGTCTTCTTCTTTGCCCCAGTAGAGATTTCATTAAAAATTCTATGAGCAATTCTTACACCATAACCACTGCCTGAATCCATAGCTTTGTCAGCTTCATCTGCTTTTCTGTCTAAATATTATCTCCAGTCATTCCTGGCTTTTCGTTTGACCTCACTATCAATACTGGAATACTTAGCATGATCTATCTTGTAATTTTTATTAATTCCTTGAAAACTTTCAACAATCAATTTCTGTCTTTGTCTTCCTTTTATAGTATCCCAAGTATCATTTGATATCCATGTTTTCTCCTTGTAACTCCATGTACCAAAACTTAAACTACCAACTGACTGATATATGTTCTTAATATCACACCATTTTTCATTAATTATCTGCTCTTTTTCTCTTAAAGTCTATAAGACTGCAAATCGATTTCTACATTCAATTGCAAAGGTTTCTCTGTGCTCATCTTCTAGAAGCTTAGTTGTATCAAACCTAGGTATTCTATCTAAATTTCTGTTGGGTGCTTTCAGTTTTAATTTCAGTGTGGCAATAAGGAGCTGGTGATCACTACCAATACCTGCACCTCTATAGCTTCTCACATTTCTTAGAGTCGTCCTACTCTCTTTAATAATGGCTATGTGATTTATTTGATTTTTGTAACTACCACATGGTGACGTCCATGTATATTTGTGGATGTCCATGTGCTGGAAAAAAGTATCTCAAAATACAAGATTGTTTGTTGAGCAAAAACTTATAAAATGTGCTCAATTTTCATTTGCAACTTCGCCAAGACCCTCAACACCCATCACATTCTCTATACCTTGATTACTCCTTACAGCTTTAGTACTGAAGTCACCAATCACAATTTCCATATCTCTCTCTGGGATCTCAACTATTACACAGCAATTCTTTATAGCATTCATCTTCCCTTTCTTCAGGGGAATCATTTGTTGGTGCACAGCGAACTATAATGCTCATATTGTATTGTTCTGATTTAAACTTTGCAAGTAACAATCTACTATTTACAGCTATCCTTTCCATTAATGCCTTTTCTGTTTTTGGTGTCATCATCACTCCTACTCCTTCTCTTCCAACTCCATCTGTTCTTCCTGAGTAGATATATATATATATATATATATATATATATATATATATATATATATATATATATATATATATATATATATATATATATACATATTATCTTGATCAAAGATGTCTTTACCAATGTCCTTACAACGTGTTTCACTTAGCGCCAAAATATCCAAATTCATTCCATCTGTTCTTACTGAGTATATATATATATATATATATATATATATATATATATATATATATATATATATATATATATATATATATATATATATATATATACCTTGATCAAAGATGTCTTTACCAATGTCCTTACAACGTGTTTCACTTAGGGCCAAAATATCCAAATTCATTCTCCACTTGTTGAAACCTCCTAATCTGATTCATAGGTCTAACATTCCAATTTTCCATTTTTCTTATTTTTTTATAAACAGGGAGATTCATAGCACCCCGTTACGCCAAGGACTGGGGATCATTCTGTCCTTTTCACTTTCCATATACTGACTAAATCCATTGAGGATTCATTGGATAAATTCATCAAAGGACAGCTAGTTCCTTGTAAGGCAAGTGACCCCTGCCGGCCCATACTAATTTCAGTAAGGTCATCCGCTAGGCATCGAGAGTAGAAGCCTCAAAGACATCTTGTCTATCGCCTTAAGCCCAATCCGTCACCCTGCTGCCAGCGACTTCACAGAGATTTAAGGGGGGGAGGGGGGGAGGGGGTTTCCTCCCCACTCAAAATTTTCGTTACTCCACCAAGTTGCTCATCCACTTCTATGGGAACACGCCTTTACCATGAAAACGAGGCAAAACAATCAGATAAGATTCGATACAACAAAATCAGACACATTATGATCTTACTGAAAAAAGAAACAAGAAAATTGGGTCAATAACGAAAAAGGGAAATCGACACAGTTCGAATATGGGAAAAATATTTCGAAAATCGAGTTCAGCACATCACATTTAAAATACTTAGAATTAAACGATATCAATATAAGGGCATGGGCATATAATTTTGTTAAGCTATTAAGGCATTTAATGTTTAGATTAGACCTTATGGAACTTTGAAAAAGGCATGTGTAATTTGTAATGCCATTGGGATCTTATTACTTCCTTAGATATACTGTAAAGTATCAATCACGATATGACATATTTCTCATAGGAAAATTAACATTGAATCTAAGAGTCAATAATACAATAAATGTGTTATTTAAAGATGAAAATTTTTGAGAAAAAATACATAAAAGTTTTCGTGATAAACATCCTCTAGCAACAATACAACTTTAATTTAGAATAGGAAGTAAACTAAAGTATTTACATTATTGAACAATATTCGAAACTAGAGTTCATCTTTAAACTAAACAGCGCTCCACACCAAAACCTTCCATGTGAAACCAAATATAAAGGCAGGGTGAATTGCACACTCGGCTTTATCCATGGAAAGTAAGAAAGAAAGAAGAAAAAAAAGTCTTAGAAAATAAAAGTTTTGTTTTTCCTCGCACCCCAAAATATCTATACCGACCTTTAAAAATAGCGCGAGGCCAATTGACAAGCGCCAGAATATATTTGCACTTTCCGTTCCAGTCAACACAATAGACACTAAAAGGTGGTTTCCATTTTCCAGTTTTCCTGGAATAAGCCAATGCCGAAAAAAACTCGCAAAATTCAGAAACCTGTCGAAACGAGTTTTAGAGAAGTAAGTTGATCTTTCTTTTATGCAGGTCGGTTCCGAGATCAGGGGGTGGAGCTTTAACAATGCTAGAATATTGTTGCTTTTCTAAAAGTAAGATGGAGATAATTTCTCTATTTAAGTCAAGCATTATATAAGCAAACATAATTGGTCTGTTTATGCAAAATAGACTAACAACACTGTAAAAAAAAAAAAAAAAAAAAAAAAAAAAAAAAAAAAAAAAAAAAAAAAAAAAAAAACGAAATTCTCCGTAAAAATATACGGTTCTAAACCTCTGAACCGTGTTTTAGTACAATATAGGCAACCGTAATTTTACCTTACTTTGTTATTATTTTTTTACGGGTTGGTGACCGTAATATTTCTCCTTTATGTCAATATATCCGTTTTTAAAACGGTAAAAATCCTGGAATAAATGTTGCCAGACTTTACCGTTTTTTTATGCAAATTTTTAACAGAGAAGTAAATGACTTGTTAATGTCATTGAAGTCCGCTGTATTATATTTAAATAATGAAAAGTTTATTACTTTTTGTTATTTATTGTCATTTTAATCGACTTTTTGCCTTATTCCAAATTCTAAACTGTCGATTTTCATGTAAATAATGACAAGTCTACAAAGACCTGAACACTCATGATAAGGACTCGGGCAGCTATCTTATAAATACAGGATGTGTAAAATTAATTACTTATCCCCATAACTACAAGTTCCTTTGTAATTAAAATCTTCGTTGTATTTTAGACATTTCCATTAATTTCATTGTTTAGTGATGCACCGGAAAATTGACTTCATCAAATTAAACTCAGTAAAATAATTATGCAAGGTATATATATATATATATATATATATATATATATATATATATATATGTATATATATATGTATATATATATATATATATATATATATATATATATATATATATATATATATATATATGGGTGAAAATCAACACACTATCGTGTCATTGAAATCAGTTGCATTGCATTTAACTAATGAAAAATTTAATACTTTTTTTATTCCTTGTTAATTTACTCTACTTTTTGTCTTATTTCAAATTCTAAACAGTTTATTTTTATTGAAATAATGACAAGACTACAAAGATCGGACCACTCATGATAAGGGGTCAGACAGCTATCATATAAATACAAAATATGCAAAATTGAATGGTTATCTCTGTTAGTAAAAGTTCCTTTATAATTCAAGTCTTCTTTGTGTTTCAGATATTTCCATTAATTTCATTGTTTCGTGATGCAACGGGAAATTTTCATCATCCATTTACAGACAGTAAAATAATCATGCAATATATATATATATATATATATATATATATATATATATATATATATATATATATATATATATCTATATATCTATATATATATATCTATATATCTATATATCTATATATATATATATATATATATATATATATATATATATATATATCTATATATATATATATATATATATATATATATATATATATATACATATATATATATATATATAGATATATAGATATATATATATATATATATATATATATATATATATATATATAGATATATATATATATATATATATATATATATATAGATATATATAGATATATATATATATATCTATATATATATATATATATATATCTATATATCTATATATCTATATATATATATATATATATATATATATCTATATATCTATATATCTATATATCTATATATATATATATATATATATATATATATATATATATATATATATCTATATATATATATATATATATATATATATATATACATATATATATATATATATATATATATATATATATATAGATACATATTTATTTGTGTGCGCGTATACATTCTGTATACATAGCGAAGGGTCATCAAAATAAACAGAATATCGTATTAAGGAGAATTTCATGGAAAGTTAAGTATATAAAATGGAGAGAAAATCAAACGATTATTATGAAATGTAAATGTAACACAGGAAATATATTAATATCATGTAAGAAAATCAGGTAAAGAATAAGTACCGATAAAGGGAGAATTCATTGCCAACACTGAAATACTGGTGATAGTGGTAAAGTGGAAAAAAATAATTATAGGATAAAATCGTCTATAAAGGCGAAACTACAATAGAAACACTTTAATGAAGAACATAAAGAAAATATTCCGTACCGTTTAAAAAAACGATATTTACATTTACGATTTTTTTTATCAAAATTAATATATGAAAATACTGTGCATTTAACCCCAACCCCCCCCCCCCCCTTTTTTTTGTCCCTATTATAAAAAATCGTGTCAAGGTGTACAAATCATATCAGTTGTAAAATTTTATAGGAAAAAATAGACAATACAACTAAATACACGAGACGATGTTAGGTAGAAAAAATCTAATTACAAAACAATAAAATGATATAAACAAAATTAAAATGAAAAAATTAAAACGTAACGTACTAAAATTATCAAAAATATTAATCATAAAAATATGAATTTCAAAACTAAAGTACAAACGAATTGAAATTTCTCAAGTACAAGGCCACAAAAAGGAAAGTAAACGAGTCCTAACTAACTCCTACTATAAATAAAAACAATGATAAGCTGCGTGACAGACACAAAGGCAATAAACAAAACCCTAGAATACAGAACGCGAGTGTGAAATCCCGATTCAGAGTTACGCAATCGAGTTACGAGAGTCGTCCATATATCACTGTCTTAATCGCTTATGTTCCTTCAACTCCGAGATGAGGAACTGAGGGAAATAAAAAGAAGTAAATGAAAAAGGTGAAGAGTCAGTCGGGTTAGGTTGTCGTATGAGTTTTCGTACGGGGGGAATATATCAGTCAGGATTGCGGCTACTGCAATCTGTATCTTAAGGGAGGGGGAAGAGGGAGGGGGAGGGGGGAGGGGGAAGAGGGAAGGGAGGGGGAAGAGGGAAGGGGAGGGGAGGGGGAGGGGTTGGAGGAGTGGTGGAGGGGGGAAAGGGAAACGGAGGATTAACCTTACAATTTTTTTTACGTCGTCTCGCCTCCTTTTTTGAAAGTGAAATAGAGGATTTTGTTGGTTCCAATGGAGAGAGAGAGAGAGAGAGAGAGAGAGAGAGAGAGAGAGAGAGAGAGAGGAGTTTCAATTAAATTACTAACAAGTTTTGATAATCCTCTGTAATGTTCTTAGAGGCTGCCTCCAGATTTGCGTCTTGTTGGTCATCTTCGAATTAGGCCTGGTCAGAACGTTATTGTATACATATAAGATTTATTTTGTCTACCAGGGAATAAAATCTGAGTAAGATAAGGATCAAATATACAAAAAACCTGCTTTTGGATGTTTAATCCAATGATGTATCTCAGGAGCTCGTCTGAGAAAAATCTTGATCAACAGAAACTAAGATCACAAAAAATTAAGATCCTAAAAATAAGACCAACGAAAACTAAGATCACTAAGAACTAAGACTAATGAACACTAAGATCAATAAAAACTATGATCACTTAAATCTAAGATCACTAAAACCTAGGACCAATAAAGACTAAGATAAATTAAAACTAAAAACAATAAAAACTACGATCAATTAAAACTAAGAACACTAAAAACTAAGATCAATAATTACTAAGAACACTAAGAGCTAAGTCCAATAAAAACGAAAATCACTAAAAAAGAGATCATTTAATATAATCACTAAACTAAGATCAATGTATATGATCACTAAATTAAGATCAATACAAACTAATATCAATGAAAAGGAATATCAATAAAAAATTACATCTATAAAAACTGATATCAATGGAAAATAAGATAAATGAAAACTGATAATGAAAAATAAAATCAACAAACACGAAGATCAATAAAAACTAAGATCAATAAAAGCTAAGAGCAATAAAAATGAAGAACTATAAAAACTAAAAATTAAGAACAATAACAACTAACACAAATAAAAATCTAAATCAATACACACTAATTTCAATAAAAACTTAGATCACTAAAGACTAAGACCAATATAAAGTAAGATCAATAAAATCTGAGATCTCTAAAAACTATGATCACTAAAAATCAGATCACTAAAAACTAAAGTAGGACACAAACAAAACAATCTAAAGTAAAAGCTAGTCCCCTTAACTTCCCACAAACCCCTTTTAGTATACAAACAAACAGTATACTGGCATTTAAGAGCTTATTTAAAATTCCATATAATTCAAAGATTTATGAGAAAGCTTATTAAGGATAAATACAGAGATAACAGTCCAAAGTAACATAAGTGGTATGAATATGATATGATTTAATCACATGCATCTGAAAATGAATAAAACTTCAGGCTGTTTCAAATATTTCAGTTCGCTAACCTGTAATCCTTTACAAGATCAAAGTCAAATAATGTGGATGTTTCGTACACTTGGCGTTGTGTCTGTCTGGGTAAGTTGATATATTTAATTGTGCTTTAAGCCTAAATTTCTTTCACTTCTGCTATTAATAGAATAATAACTGCGGTAATAATGATTATAATAATATTGCAGCCAAAATTAGATAACCTAAAAATAATACGAGTCCAAGTTGCGATACTAACTCATCTGATATATTACCTCGCATAAAAATGGTGTTGGCAAGGAGACACCAAGAAAGAAAGAAAAAAAAGACAACTGGTTAAAGACTGCGTTAGCGTCGAGTGAAATAGGTGATAGAAAGTAAACAAACTGAGGCGGGTGGCCGTCTCTACAAAAACATAATGACAGTTTGTGGAATCTTATAAATTTACGCTTATCTTTTCGCGGTAAGGTTAACGAATCCTTGGGGAAATCACCTCCCACCTCGTCGAGAGATAGCTTAATACTTCTTTATTTAGAACAGACCAAATGTTTCCATTAATTTGTAATACTTTACAGTCAGATCTCCCTGGACAATTCTATCCTGTTCGTAATACTAGGCAGGCAGTTAATTCTAATAGCCAGGCTTTCTCCATCACGAGGCTCAATACTACGCAGTACTCTAGAAGTTTTATTCCAGCTGTGACCAAGTTGTGGAATGATCTTCCTAATCGGGTGGTTGAATCAGTAGAACTTCAAAAGTTCAAAGTTGGAGCAAATGCTTTTTTGTTGACCAGGCGGACATGAGTCTTTTTATAGTTTATTTATGACATATTTGTTTTTTATGTTAATAGTTTATATATGACATATCTCTTTTGACATTACTTATTTTAGAATGATTTATTGTTAATTTGTTCTCTTCAGTTATTTATTTCCTTATTTCCTTTCCTCACTGGGCTATTTTTCCCTGTTGGAGCCCCTGGGCTTATAGCATCTTGCTTTTCCAACTAGGGTTGTAGCTTGGATAGTAATAATAATAATAATAATAATAATAATAATAATAATAATAATAATTACTCTAAATTAAGCAGCTAGCTATTACGGCAAATGAAAAATAAACGCAGTGTCTCGTTCTACGGTATGATCTTTAATAGCTACACCAAGGCCAGCATTAATAGTGGTGCTTCAGTTTTATATCTGACTTTGGATAACAAGGGTGTGTTCCATTGGCCAATTTTAAGTTTTATGTAATTACTGCTACATTTAAAGAAAAAGTAATCACTACTTTTTTTTTCTTTTATTATACACCTACGGGGGGTGGGCCCCAGGGGCGGGGTGAGGGCCCCAGGGGCAGGGGGAGGGAAGGTTTAAAGGCCGTTCATGATTGGCAGAGGCTCGGGATAGTGACATTGCCCTAACTAGCATGAAAAAGCCCCAGAGACTGACCATATATAAATCAAATATGAACAGCGCCTAAGCCCCCTCTCCATCCAAGATAAGACCAGGGGGGTCCAGGTAACGGCTGCTATTGACTCAGCAGATACACCCATAGGCTCCCCAAAAATCCCCCATCCTTAGCTCACAAGGATGGTGAGATTGCACACACAAGAAACTATCGAGCTTGAGCGGGACTTGAACACCAGTCCGGCGATCACCAAGTAGGGAAGTTTCCAGTAGGCCACCACCACCTATAGTCCATTTCTTTTAGCGATGCATATTTGCACCGACTCGCAGCGGTGCCCTTTTAGCTCGGAAAAGTTTCCTGATCGCTGATTGGTTAGAATGATCTTAGCCAACCAATCAGCGATCAGGAAACTTTTCCGAGCTAAAAGGGCACCGCCGCGAGTCGGTGCAAATATGCATCGCTAAAAGAAATGGACTATAGATGTATATGAGTAATACAGTTTATTTAAAACTCATATTTCATAAATTTTGAAAGTTCCGTGCTCTAAATTATTATTATTATTATTAAATGCTAAGCTACAACCCTAGTTGGAAAAGCAGAATGCTATAAGCCCAGGGGCCCCAACAGGGAAAAATAGCCCAGTGAGGAAAGGAAACAAGGAAAAATAAAATATTCTAAGAACAGTAGAAACATGTAATCTTGTTAAAATCTTAAATACACGAGTGAAATTCAACAGAAGAGTTTACTATTTATCTGTAAACAAATATATATAATTCAAGAAACCATCATGGTGCTTCTCAGTATTATTATTATTATTATTACTATCCAAGCTACAACCCTAGTTGGAAAAGCAAGATGCTATACGCCCAGGGGCTCCAACAGGGAAAAATAGCCCAGTGAGGAAAGGAAATAAGGACATAAATAAATGAAGAGAACAAATTAACAATAAATCATTCTAAAAAAAGTAACAACGTCAAAACAGACATGTCATATATAAACTATTAACAACATCAAAAACAAATATGTCATAAATAAACTATAAAAAGACTCATGTCCGCCTGGTCAACAAAAAAGCCTTTGCTGCAACTTTGAACTTTTGAAGTTCTACTGATTCAACTACCCGATTAGGAAGATCAGTAGTAACAAATGATGGTAGTCAGCGAAACAAAAGGAATCCGAAATTCCTTATGATACCAATTTCCGAATGAAATGCGATCTCTGGTCGGCGAAGACAAATGACTTTCCTGCTTCTATATTATCAATCTCTTTTATCTAATTGAAAAAAGATATGAAAATGTATTTAAAATATCAGTTATTTCATAAGCAATGTTTTTATTAAAATCGACGATGTTCGATCAAACAAATGCAACGATGAAATTATTTTCTTTATTCCTAATGAGTAAATATTCATTTAGAGGAAGACAAAGAGTCTTCTTACAGAGGAACTTTCCACAAAAAGTGAAATTAATAACCATTGTAATAAGAAAAAATTAAATAGAAGGAAATGTTAATTAATAGCAATGAAGATCAATCAGCAGGGATACATAAACATATATATATATATATATATATATATATATATATATATATATATATATATATATATATATATATATATATATATATATATATATATATATACATATATATATATATATATATATATATATATATATATATATATATATATACATATATATATATATATATATATATATATATATATATATATATATATATAATATATATGTATATATGTGTAAATATATATATATATATATATATATATATATATATATATATATATATATATATATTTACACATATATACATATATATTTATATATATATATATATATATATATATATATATATATATATATATATATATATATATATATATATATTGCATATTACATATCAAAGTAAAAAATACCAAAGCACAGCCCGTCAAAGTGATATCTGAGCCCCTACTAATTTTGCTAAAAAAAAAATCAGTATATATTCTGTGCTACAGAGCGAGCAGTACGTACTACTTCTTGAAGCTCAGACATTGATGGCAAAAAACCGAGATTTCCTCTGAAATGATGTACAGTCACTCATAAAAATCGGTGGATGTACGGGTGTTTGAGAGAGGTTTCCATTTCACCCCTTTCTAGACGACAGGTGTCTGGGAGCGTGAATCAGGTTAAATATTTAACAACCCATTTGAGCAGTTTTTGGCTCCCAGAAACCTGTCGTCCAGAAAGGGGTGAAATGGAAATTTCTCTCAAACACCCGGACATCCACCAACTTATATGAGTGACTGTACATGGATGATGATTGGACTAAAGATTTCACAAACAACTACAATTTTTACCAAAGATTTCATTACGAATGACGTGGAATTTAAATAATTATCTATTTTCATTCTTTCAGGAAAACAAGTGGCTTTCAAGAGGAAACTGAAGACTTTCTGATTTCATCAGTCGGACATGAGTCTTTTTATAGTTTATTTATGACATATTTGTTTTTGATGGTGTTAATAGTTTATATATGACATGTCTGTTTTGACGTTGTTACTTATTTTAGAATGATTTATTGTTAATTTGTTCTCTTCATTTATTTATTTCCTTATTTCCTTTCCTCAATGGGCTATTTTTCCTTGTTGGAGCACCTGGGCTTATAGCATCTTGCTTTTCCAATTAGGGTTGTAGCTTGGATAGTAATAATAATAATAATAATAATAATAATAATAATAATAATATAACAGTGACGATTTAACAGTAAATGAACAATACGTGATATGAAACATTAAATACTCAGAACGAATCATGACAATGGAGGTCCTGTAGAGAATGGGGTTCCCCTGCTGTATGGGACCGGAAAAGCAGCCGTCAAAGTAAAAAAAAAGTAAGACACCACAGTGGGTGGGGGGGGGGGGGTTTGTCTTGCCCGGCTGACGTTCTGGTGAGCATCTATTCTGATGAAACTGGAACTGAAACCAGACACCTTTACATTCAACTGAAAAGAGCAATAGACTGAATACAGGTGCACTTTGATCTTTCATTTGTATATGAGACCCCTCTCTCTCTCTCTCTCTCTCTCTCTCTCTCTCTCTCTCTCTCTCTCTCTCTCTCTCTCTCTCATTCGGTACATATTCATTGCATTGTAATATGGAAAATCTCAACACTCCAGAGATGCGATAATTCCATTTCAATTCCTATTTCTTGCACGAAAAAAATGAGGAGCAATTTTATGAAACTTGTTATCAATATTGTTATATTCGATTCCCCGAATTCACTTTTACATGGGAGTTAAAATGGCCTCATATTTCTTTAATTGATATTCTGATTTTAATGAGAATTTCCCCCTTTTCTGATATTTTTCATTGAAGTATTAAAAGCAGTTACGTCTACGTAGGCTCCGAGTTATATAATTATTTCATTATTAAATTTTAAAAAAACCATTGTGAAACTGACCTTAACATTTGCAGGTTCCTAACGGGATATTATTCTTATTTATTTTCTTTTTTTTTTTTGGGGGGGGGGATAATAACGTGAGCAATTTGCAAGAAAGACAAAAAAAAAAAAAACGGATACTTAATGAAAATAATAATAATCCCCCCTAAGAAATTGGGCATTTTCAAGAGGCGTATACTTTAAATGATAAGCGATGAAAATTTCCGTACAACTTAAAATTAGTTTTTTTTTTTTTTTTTTTTTTTTTTTTTTACCAAAGTATATAAAATAGGATGGCTACATACTTCGTTTTTTACTTGACTCATTTTGTTCGCCCGCACGCAAACACGCACACACACACACACACAATGAAAATAATAGTAATCCCTCTAAGAAATTGGCCATTTTCAAGAGGCGTATACTTTAAATAAGCGATGAAAATTTCTGTACAACATTAAATTAGTTGCGTTTTTTTACCAAAGTATTAGAATGGGAAGACCCTACATATGTTTTTTACTTGACTCATTTTGTTCGCTCGCACGCGCGCGGGCACACACACACACCCAGCATCCCCGCAGTTTAATCTGGGCCAATTGCTGATAACTTGAAAAAGCCGCAAGATCAAAGAAACACCTTCAACAGCAGTGAGCAACCTTTAAGCAAAGATAAGGGGGGATACACATATGTTACACTTTAAGAACGCAGAGTGTATAAACAACATTGAAAATATTTACATTGGGACAGAAAAATTAAATACTTAAATACTTAAATAGTTTATATATGACATGTCTGTTTTGACGTTGTTACTTATTTTAGAATGGTTTATTGTTAATTTGTTCTCTTCATTTATTTATTTCCTTATTTCCTTTCCTCACTGGGCTATTTTTCCCTGTTGGAGCCCCTGGGCTTATAGCATCTTGCTTTTCCAACTAGGGTTGTAGCTTGGATAGTAATAATAATAATAATAATAATAATAATAATAATAATAATTAACGTACTATCTCGTTTTTGCCTATATAAGAACAGGGGTATTGCCACACACGGTATAAAAACAAGGAAAATATTTCAGTGTGGTTATGAAACACTAATAGACTATACGTGTGAGACATTATTACCCGAAGATAAAGATAAAAATGCTTAACACGTTACCTAACGTACATCAAAATTTCCAGGGACCTTGTAGCTGGATGTTTTCTCTATAGAGCAAGCCCAATAAATATGAAACAAAAAATATTTTGTTTTAATGTTATTATTTTTTTTAATTTCTCTAGTTTTTACTTATTTCCTTTCCACACTGGGCTTATAGCATCCCGCTTTTCCAACTAGAGTTAGAAATAATAATAATAATAATAATAATAATAATAATAATAATGATAATAATAATAATAATAATAATAATAATAATAATAATAATGATAATAATAATAATAATAATGATGATGATAATAATAAAGAAAAAGAATGATTGATGTTTGATAAAGGTAGGTCTCATAGAGGTGTTTTCTATTGATATTAGATATATCATTCATCATCTATTTGAGGAGCTCGTGGCGCCAATTCCAGGAAACAAAAACCCTCCTTTTGAAATAATCCAGAGAAAACGAGTAAAAAGTAGATCCAAAACTTGGCAATAAATGTAATGTACAATCAAGCAGTTCAAGAGTGTCAGTTGTCATTGAACGGAAATGTCGTAACAATACCTTCAATAAATGTCAATTAGCAGAGGGAAAGTAAGGATGTATAGTACATAGCCTAACTCGCTAAGCAAGAATACAATAGGAAGATTATATATACAGCGTTTATATATATATATATTTATATATATATACATATATATATATGTGTGTGTACATATATATATATATATATATATATATATATATATATATATATATATGTGTGTGTGTGTATACATACACACATTATATATATATATATATATATATATATATATATATATATATATATATATATATATATATAGGTTAAGTAAGATTTGGAAATCAAATCGCCTGAAATTACATTTAAAAATCAGACTATATATCAGTTTAGTGAGATCGGTGTTACTTTATAGACATGAGTTATGGTATAACAATGAAACAATAGCCAATAGATTAAGTAGATTTGAGAACGAAGCCTCATAAGGATATTATGAGTTAAATGGCAGGGCAGGATTAGAAATAAAACTATAAGAGAGATTACTCGAGGGGCATATGTGGATGAGATCATGATGAGGGGTAGATGGAGATGGTTTGGGCATGCTCTTTGCACTCCCCAAGAGAGATTATTTCACCAAACGTTCAGCTAGGCTCCACAAGGCACTAGAAGAGTTGGAAGACCCACACCTATATGGCTGAGGACTATGAAGCGCGGAGTAGATGATGAATGGAGAAGTATTGAATTAAAAGCTCAAGATAGAGACGGGTTGTATATGTGTGTGTGCACGTGTATGTGTGCATATCTATATAAATATTTAGCTGGCATTTCTGACGGGTCGCGTACACTAGTAGGGAAGAAATGGGGGACAAATGTGAAATAGAAGGCTGCTAAGAAATGAATGCAGTAAAAACCGAAGGGAGGCTGCAAAGACTCGATAGTAATTAATTCCTTCAGTGGCCAGCCTGAGATGCAAGACATCCGCATGAGTTGTATGTGTATGTTAATATGTGTATGTTTTAATGTGCGTATTTGAGTCTGCGTTGCTGTGTGCGTGTGGGTGGTTTATAGCTACTTGGGCGTTCATGCCTGCAACCGTGCAACACGATTAGGATAAATGACACCCACTCCACTACTGCTCGTCTGCAAGATCGATGGAGATTTTATTTCTCAATGGCTTCAAAGGCTGACAATCTCGTAAAATAAATGACCAGAGAAGTGACACACGTTTGTGTCTGTATCAAAGAGACCTTTTAAATGATGACGGGTGTATGACTTGGGCGCTAAATGTAGATCAACAGCCATTTTTTTTATTGTAAACCCAGTATTTTAACCAGAGCAAAACGGGAGCGGATGGACAACACAGAACAGGAAAAACGTAAACATAGCTAATTGGTTCACATGACTATTGTTTTTAGTAGATTATATGAGAGAAGATTGCCCTTTTAGGAGTCCTCCGGAGTCTAGACCAATGTCGTCCAAACTTTGGTCCGCATACCCATAGATCACAAGGGTATGTGAACAAACAAGAAACACACACACAGATACACATACTAGGGTTCAAAACCGATCAAGAATAACCGGTTATTCATCAGTTATTTTTTCGCAAGAGGTTACTACTGTATACCAACCAATAAACCGTTTAGAGTTCATTTCAGACGACATCAAGTGGATTGGAACTAACGTTTTAGCACTTCCTTGTAAGATATGTGCTTCATTTTCAAGATTCTTTGGCTAATGCTAGAGGTTACGACAAATGAAGACTATAACTATTTAAGAATAATGGCTTAAGATAAAAATTTTTGCCATTTGGGTCTACCTATCTTTATGAAGCGTCTTTTTCCGCAGAGAGCGACATAAAACCGAAACAGAGAAACAGACTATTTAGGATCATGGAACAACGCCTGATCACTGCAGTAGCCTTAATATCAACATGAATGAAAAACAAATCATCAATATATATTAGTCTCATATTACACATAAAGTATTGTAAGTAATTCTCGACCATTTTGTTATTTAAACCTCGCTTTTATTTGTATCATCATCATCTCCTCCTATGCTCTTGACGCAAATGCCCTCAGATTTCGCCAGTCGTCTCTATCTTGAGCTTTTAATTCAACACCTCTCCATTCATCATCTCCCCTGTCACGCTTCATAGTCCTCAGCCATGTAGGCCCGGGTCTGCCAACTCTCCAATTGCCTTGTGGAGGCTAGTTGAAACTTTGGTGAACTAATCTCTCTTGGGGAGTACGAAAAGCATGCTCAATTCATCTTCATCTACTCCTCACCATGATCTCATCCACATATGGCACTAGAGCAGTGGTTCCCAACCTGGGGGAAATTTCCCCCTGGGGGGAAATTTGAAGCTTCCAGGGGGGAAATAATTACACAACCTACTAACTAAAACAAGCGGAAAATGTCCACATAGTACGTGCGGCAATTTGTTGTTAGCCATTCAATTGTGATATGATCATATCAGTTCTCAAAGACATGATATTCAAGGGGAGAATTGGAGTGTCATGCCCATTTCTGAGGCAGGCGAGTGGGCATGAGGGCTGGGCGGGGCATGAAGGGGGAAATCTGGATGGTTGAACTGGGTGCAGGGGGGAAATGACAGAAAAAAGGTTGGGAACCACTGCACTAGAGTAATCTGTCTTAAAGTTTCATTTCCAATCCTGTCCTGCCATTTAACTCCCAATATCCTCCCAAGGGCTTTGTTCTCAAATATACTAAATATATTGAAGATTGTTTAATTGTCATACCATGACTCATCTCCACACAGTAACACAGATCTCTCTACACTGATGTATATTCTGATTTCTATATGTAATTTCAGGCGATTTGATTTCCAAATTTTACTTAACCCAGCCAATGTCTCATTTTTTTTTTCAATCTTTCATTAAACTCTAATTCTAAAGACCCTGTGTTGGAGATCATAGTCACTAAATAAATAAATGATTCCACCTCATTAATCCTTTCTACTCCCAATGATATTTCATCTTCCATTCCATATTCCGTTCTCATCATCTGTCTTTCTTCTATCTATCTTGACTACAACAATGCACTTTCTTCATAATTAACATATTATTTGCATTTTCCTAAATAAAATTGAGTTTGTTAAGCCATGGTGGGCTGGGGGGGGGGGGTACGTAACAATAGGAGAAAGTAATAAAGGGTACAATAGTCGAAAATATTTGGACAATAAGATTTTCAATGGCAGATTCTTAGCGGGTACAAACAGGGACAGAGGTTGCCGTTCGGGGATTCACAATAAAGGCCTTGAAGCCTTTTTACAAAAAAAAAAAAAA
This sequence comes from Palaemon carinicauda, assembly GCF_036898095.1. Lineage (NCBI taxonomy): Eukaryota > Metazoa > Arthropoda > Malacostraca > Decapoda > Palaemonidae > Palaemon > Palaemon carinicauda. Next base: position 63,301,333 of record NC_090750.1, on the reverse strand, counting down.
AAAAAAAAAAAAAGAAGAAGAAGAAGAAGAAAGGAGATAATAATGAAGAATTATACTGAACCTTTATCTTGCCTGTAGCGGGATGCGATTTCCAAAGAGAAATAATTATAAGAGTAAATGTATAACTCAAAGTGCTCTCAAAGCTCTATAGCATCTAGTTATGAAGATAAGAGAATTCTTTACTCACTCGCACATAGATCAGGCACACGTTCACATGTTATGACCCAAACGAAACGTTTTTGGGCAAGCGAATCAGCATTATTGGAATAATAATAACGTAATGAATAAATTTTATACGGCAGAAAGACCATTTAACATGAAGATAAGTAAACGTGGAAGAACGCTGACCGAAGGAAGCTTTATATAATAAAGTGCAAGTATCTGGCTTTATATATAAATACACACAAATTATATATATATATATATATATATATATATATATATATATATATATATATATATATATATATTATACATATATATGTGTGTGAATATATATATACATACATATACCAAAGGCACTTCCCCCAATTTTGGGGGGTAGCCGACAACAACAAGAAACAAAACAAAAAAGGGGACCTCTACTCTCTACGTTCCTCCAGCCTAACCAGGGACTCAGCCGAGTTCAGCTGGTACTGCTAGGGTGCCACAGCCCAACCTCCCACATTTCCACATCAGATGAAGCTTCATACTGCTGAGTCCCCTACTGCTGCTACCTCCGCGGTCATCTAAGGCACCGGAGGAAGCAGCAGGGCCTACCGGAACTGCGTCACAATCGCTCGCCATTCATTCCTATTTCTCGCACGCTCTCTTGCCTCTCTCACATCTATCCTCCTATCACCCAGAGCTTTCTTCACACCATCCATCCACCCAAACCTTGGCCTTCCTCTTGTACTTCTCCCATCAACTCTTGCATTCATCACCTTCTTTAGCAGACAGCCATTTTCCATTCTCTCAACATGGCCAAACCACCTCAACACATTCATATCCACTCTAGCCGCTAACTCATTTCTTACACCCGTTCTCACCCTCACCACTTCGTTCCTAACCCTATCTACTCGAGATACACCAGCCATACTCCTCAGACACTTCATCTCAAACACATTCAATTTCTGTCTCTCCATCACTTTCATTCCCCACAACTCCGATAGATACATCACAGTTAGTACAATCACTTTCTCATATAGAACTCTCTTTACATTCATGCCCAACCCTCTATTTTTTACTACTCCCTTAACTGACCCCAACACTTTGCAATCTTCATTCACTCTCTGACGTACATCTGCTTCCACTCCACCATTTGCTGCAACAACGGACCCCAAGTATTTGAACTGATCCACCTCCTCAAGTAACTCTCCATTCAACATGACATTCAACCTTGCACCACCTTCCCTTCTCGTACATCTCAT
>NC_090750.1:63287424-63294924 GCF_036898095.1 Palaemon carinicauda | reverse complement strand
TTATCTTTGTTCGTGGCCAAGTGGGTTAGTCACTGTCTATATAAGCTTGCCGACCAGGGTTCGATTCCCGGCCGGAGCCAAGCTCTTGTCTTTGTGAGATTTCGCCTGGGTCTGTGATCCCGAGGTTGTTAAGAGAATCCAGACATTAATATATCAAAAATATATATGGCTTATTTGAATATGAAAAACACGTAAAAATGTGCAAAATTTATCATTAATTGAATGCCAAGTAACAAACTACCAATTAGCTACGATGGTGAAGATGGGTTGATTTCAATTCTAAGTACAAAATACCTGAATTCGACAGGCATAAGTACAGTAGAATTGTCATTGACTTTTATCTTTGTTCGTGGCCAAGTGGGTTAGTCACTGTCTATATAAGCTTGCCGACCAGGGTTCGATTCCCGGCCGGAGCCAAGCTCTTGTCTTTGTGAGATTTCGCCTGGGTCTGTGATCCCGAGGTTGTTAAGAGAATCCAGACATTAATATATCAAAAATATATATGGCTTATTTGAATATGAAAAACACGTAAAAATGTGCAAAATTTATCATTAATTGAATGCCAAGTAACAAACTACCAATTAGCTACGATGGTGAAGATGGGTTGATTTCAATTCTAAGTACAAAATACCTGAATTCGACAGGCATAAGTACAGTAGAATTGTCATTGACTTTTATCTTTGTTCGTGGCCAAGTGGGTTAGTCACTGTCTATATAAGCTTGCCGACCAGGGTTCGATTCCCGGCCGGAGCCAAGCTCTTGTCTTTGTGAGATTTCGCCTGGGTCTGTGATCCCGAGGTTGTTAAGAGAATCCAGACATTAATATATCAAAAATATATATGGCTTATTTGAATATGAAAAACACGTAAAAATGTGCAAAATTTATCATTAATTGAATGCCAAGTAACAAACTACCAATTAGCTACGATGGTGAAGATGGGTTGATTTCAATTCTAAGTACAAAATACCTGAATTCGACAGGCATAAGTACAGTAGAATTGTCATTGACTTTTATCTTTGTTCGTGGCCAAGTGGGTTAGTCACTGTCTATATAAGCTTGCCGACCAGGGTTCGATTCCCGGCCGGAGCCAAGCTCTTGTCTTTGTGAGATTTCGCCTGGGTCTGTGATCCCGAGGTTGTTAAGAGAATCCAGACATTAATATATCAAAAATATATATGGCTTATTTGAATATGAAAAACACGTAAAAATGTGCAAAATTTATCATTAATTGAATGCCAAGTAACAAACTACCAATTAGCTACGATGGTGAAGATGGGTTGATTTCAATTCTAAGTACAAAATACCTGAATTCGACAGGCATAAGTACAGTAGAATTGTCATTGACTTTTATCTTTGTTCGTGGCCAAGTGGGTTAGTCACTGTCTATATAAGCTTGCCGACCAGGGTTCGATTCCCGGCCGGAGCCAAGCTCTTGTCTTTGTGAGATTTCGCCTGGGTCTGTGATCCCGAGGTTGTTAAGAGAATCCAGACATTAATATATCAAAAATATATATGGCTTATTTGAATATGAAAAACACGTAAAAATGTGCAAAATTTATCATTAATTGAATGCCAAGTAACAAACTACCAATTAGCTACGATGGTGAAGATGGGTTGATTTCAATTCTAAGTACAAAATACCTGAATTCGACAGGCATAAGTACAGTAGAATTGTCATTGACTTTTATCTTTGTTCGTGGCCAAGTGGGTTAGTCACTGTCTATATAAGCTTGCCGACCAGGGTTCGATTCCCGGCCGGAGCCAAGCTCTTGTCTTTGTGAGATTTCGCCTGGGTCTGTGATCCCGAGGTTGTTAAGAGAATCCAGACATTAATATATCAAAAATATATATGGCTTATTTGAATATGAAAAACACGTAAAAATGTGCAAAATTTATCATTAATTGAATGCCAAGTAACAAACTACCAATTAGCTACGATGGTGAAGATGGGTTGATTTCAATTCTAAGTACAAAATACCTGAATTCGACAGGCATAAGTACAGTAGAATTGTCATTGACTTTTATCTTTGTTCGTGGCCAAGTGGGTTAGTCACTGTCTATATAAGCTTGCCGACCAGGGTTCGATTCCCGGCCGGAGCCAAGCTCTTGTCTTTGTGAGATTTCGCCTGGGTCTGTGATCCCGAGGTTGTTAAGAGAATCCAGACATTAATATATCAAAAATATATATGGCTTATTTGAATATGAAAAACACGTAAAAATGTGCAAAATTTATCATTAATTGAATGCCAAGTAACAAACTACCAATTAGCTACGATGGTGAAGATGGGTTGATTTCAATTCTAAGTACAAAATACCTGAATTCGACAGGCATAAGTACAGTAGAATTGTCATTGACTTTTATCTTTGTTCGTGGCCAAGTGGGTTAGTCACTGTCTATATAAGCTTGCCGACCAGGGTTCGATTCCCGGCCGGAGCCAAGCTCTTGTCTTTGTGAGATTTCGCCTGGGTCTGTGATCCCGAGGTTGTTAAGAGAATCCAGACATTAATATATCAAAAATATATATGGCTTATTTGAATATGAAAAACACGTAAAAATGTGCAAAATTTATCATTAATTGAATGCCAAGTAACAAACTACCAATTAGCTACGATGGTGAAGATGGGTTGATTTCAATTCTAAGTACAAAATACCTGAATTCGACAGGCATAAGTACAGTAGAATTGTCATTGACTTTTATCTTTGTTCGTGGCCAAGTGGGTTAGTCACTGTCTATATAAGCTTGCCGACCAGGGTTCGATTCCCGGCCGGAGCCAAGCTCTTGTCTTTGTGAGATTTCGCCTGGGTCTGTGATCCCGAGGTTGTTAAGAGAATCCAGACATTAATATATCAAAAATATATATGGCTTATTTGAATATGAAAAACACGTAAAAATGTGCAAAATTTATCATTAATTGAATGCCAAGTAACAAACTACCAATTAGCTACGATGGTGAAGATGGGTTGATTTCAATTCTAAGTACAAAATACCTGAATTCGACAGGCATAAGTACAGTAGAATTGTCATTGACTTTTATCTTTGTTCGTGGCCAAGTGGGTTAGTCACTGTCTATATAAGCTTGCCGACCAGGGTTCGATTCCCGGCCGGAGCCAAGCTCTTGTCTTTGTGAGATTTCGCCTGGGTCTGTGATCCCGAGGTTGTTAAGAGAATCCAGACATTAATATATCAAAAATATATATGGCTTATTTGAATATGAAAAACACGTAAAAATGTGCAAAATTTATCATTAATTGAATGCCAAGTAACAAACTACCAATTAGCTACGATGGTGAAGATGGGTTGATTTCAATTCTAAGTACAAAATACCTGAATTCGACAGGCATAAGTACAGTAGAATTGTCATTGACTTTTATCTTTGTTCGTGGCCAAGTGGGTTAGTCACTGTCTATATAAGCTTGCCGACCAGGGTTCGATTCCCGGCCGGAGCCAAGCTCTTGTCTTTGTGAGATTTCGCCTGGGTCTGTGATCCCGAGGTTGTTAAGAGAATCCAGACATTAATATATCAAAAATATATATGGCTTATTTGAATATGAAAAACACGTAAAAATGTGCAAAATTTATCATTAATTGAATGCCAAGTAACAAACTACCAATTAGCTACGATGGTGAAGATGGGTTGATTTCAATTCTAAGTACAAAATACCTGAATTCGACAGGCATAAGTACAGTAGAATTGTCATTGACTTTTATCTTTGTTCGTGGCCAAGTGGGTTAGTCACTGTCTATATAAGCTTGCCGACCAGGGTTCGATTCCCGGCCGGAGCCAAGCTCTTGTCTTTGTGAGATTTCGCCTGGGTCTGTGATCCCGAGGTTGTTAAGAGAATCCAGACATTAATATATCAAAAATATATATGGCTTATTTGAATATGAAAAACACGTAAAAATGTGCAAAATTTATCATTAATTGAATGCCAAGTAACAAACTACCAATTAGCTACGATGGTGAAGATGGGTTGATTTCAATTCTAAGTACAAAATACCTGAATTCGACAGGCATAAGTACAGTAGAATTGTCATTGACTTTTATCTTTGTTCGTGGCCAAGTGGGTTAGTCACTGTCTATATAAGCTTGCCGACCAGGGTTCGATTCCCGGCCGGAGCCAAGCTCTTGTCTTTGTGAGATTTCGCCTGGGTCTGTGATCCCGAGGTTGTTAAGAGAATCCAGACATTAATATATCAAAAATATATATGGCTTATTTGAATATACATATATATACATATATATATATATATATATATATATATATATATATATATATATATATATATATATATACACACGCGTGTGTCTGCTTGTATGTGCAACTGTATACACCACAGACTTCTACAAGCTGAAATCACGTCTGATTAAATATTCATAGATTATGCATCTCCGATCTCCCCATCTTGGGGGAAGTCCCCTAGGCACCATTAATGACTCCCACCCACTTTATATAGGATTCAACACAGGTAAACACCTAATTAAGCTGCATCTCTGAGGCTCCACGCGTTTCAGCAGCCAAGTAACTCCGAGATAGTTCTGTTAGTGTCTAGATTTCGTTAAGACATCATGATCAGTTTACGCTGTGCGAAGTATACTGCTTACGCCAAAGGCTAAAGATCTCTTTGGGGTGGGGTGGGGAGGGCTAGGGGAAAATGGTCTTGGATGAAGGAAGGGACGTAATATGTATTCCCCTGGGTAAGATGTGCTTATGTTTTTTGGTTTTATCCTCATTCTTCTTTTAGACTTGTTTCAAAGTCAAAAATAAAATGTGCTTATGTTTTTGGTTTTATCATCATTTTTCTTTTAGACTTGTTTCAAAGTCAAAAGTAAAATGTGCTTATGTTTTTGGTTTTATCATCATTCTTCTTTTAGACTTGTTTCAAAGTCAAAAGTAAAATGTGCTTATGTTTTTGGTTTTATCATCATTCTTCTTTTAGACTTGTTTCAAAGTCAAAAGTAAAATGTGCTTATGTTTTTGGTTTTATCATCATTCTTCTTTTAGACTTGTTTCAAAGTCAAAAATAAAATGTGGTTATGTTTTTGGTTTTATCATCATCCTTCTTTTAGACTTGTTTCAAAGTCAAAAGTAAAATGTGGTTATGTTTTTGGTTTTATCATCATTCTTCTTTTAGACTTGTTTCAAAGTCAAAAGTAAAATGTGGTTATGTTTTTGGTTTTATCATCATTCTTCTTTTAGACTTGTTTCAAAGTCAAAAGTAAAATGTGCTTATGTTTTTGGTTTTATCACCATTCTTCTTTTAGACTTGTTTCAAAGTCAAAAATAAAATGTGCTTATGTTTTTGGTTTTATCATCATTTTTCTTTTAGACTTGTTTCAAAGTCAAAAGTAAAATGTGCTTATGTTTTTGGTTTTATCATCATTCTTCTTTTAGACTTGTTTCAAAGTCAAAAGTAAAATGTGCTTATGTTTTTGGTTTTATCATCATTCTTCTTTTAGACTTGTTTCAAAGTCAAAAGTAAAATGTGCTTATGTTTTTGGTTTTATCATCATTCTTCTTTTAGACTTGTTTCAAAGTCAAAAATAAAATGTGGTTATGTTTTTGGTTTTATCATCATCCTTCTTTTAGACTTGTTTCAAAGTCAAAAGTAAAATGTGGTTATGTTTTTGGTTTTATCATCATTCTTCTTTTAGACTTGTTTCAAAGTCAAAAGTAAAATGTGCTTATGTTTTTGGTTTTATCATCATTCTTCTTTTAGACTTGTTTCAAAGTCAAAAGTAAAATGTGCTTATGTTTTTGGTTTTATCATCATTCTTCTTTTAGACTTGTTTCAAAGTCAAAAGTAAAATGTGCTTATGTTTTTGGTTTTATCATCATTCTTCTTTTAGACTTGTTTCAAAGTCAAAAGTAAAATGTGCTTATGTTTTTGGTTTTATCACCATTCTTCTTTTAGCCTTGTTTCAAAGTCAAAAATAAAATGTGCTTATGTTTTTGGTTTTATCACCATCCTTCTTTTAGACTTGTTTCAAAGTCAAAAGTAAAATGTGCTTATGTTTTTGGTTTTATCACCATTCTTCTATTTAATCGGAGATCAGCTTTATTCCTAACAAATACTCGACCTTTAAGGTTACCAATTTTCTCAAAGGACTCCCAGTAGGGCTAATTTTTACGTAATTATTTTTTATTAACTAAAATTTTTTAAGAACCCTATCAATGAAATTTCTCTCATAAATACCTTTTCATTAGATGTTATTAACACCTGTTATTCCTTATAACATGAAAGGGAGAAAATATTCCATTGTCTGTCATGATCTATCATCAATCATTGTTAGATCATTAAAATCCTTATCACTATTAATCATTCAGAAAGGTGTTTTAATCAATATACTTTAGAAGCAATAATAAAAAAAATTCTTTATTTAGCCATGCTATGGTAAGAACATCATTACCTAGAGAAGGGACTTGTCTCTTTGCTGGGACACAAAGCCTTCTGCTATTCATTGTTTCTGCTCAGGATTATTTTATGTAGCCCATAAGTCTTTCAAAGACTCTTCATTATTAAAGAACTTCTCCCTGGATATGTTCTTTGGTCATGTGTTCCAACTAGGGTTGTAGCTTGGCTAGTAATAATAATAATAATATAATAAACCCAGTTAATGAACTAAATAAGAGGATGGCACTGAAAATGTGGCTTTTCTTAAGCCTTTGTTTTTCGGAATTGAAAAATTCTCTTCATCGTAAACACTTGTTATAGCTATTAACAAAATTTGCTTTAATTTTGAAAATCCAATTCTAGGCACTTTTTATAATTTGGTTTATAGCTATGAAGAAAATCCTATCATTAGTGAAAGACAATGCATTATTATTATTATTATTATCATTATTATTATTATTATTATTATTATTATTGTTGTTGTTATTATTAGTGTTATTGTTGTTGTTGTTATCATCAAACATTTAGTATCAAGTATTTCTTTTTAGAATATCGTAATTTACAAGCATTCAGCTAAAATCATAAGAAACTTTCATAAGCATTTATTCACCGATGATTCCTTAAATATAAGATGCAGTCAACCTGCAAACAAAAATTGAGTTTCATTACTAATCCTTCAGCCCAATCTAGTAACTGTTAAGCAATAGTAAAGCTAAATATACATATGATTGGAGGGATAACAATTCATTGAATAAAGATTAACTTGTATTTTTATTCCTTTTCTTACTTGACTCATTCTTCACAATTAAGAAAATAAACCATCGAATGGAAAAAAAAAGAAATAAAAAAACTGAGTACGCATCGAAGAAAATTCTAACGGCATGAGTAATTACATAAAGATTAACTTGTATTTTTATTCCTTTTTTTTTCTTTTTCACAACTAAGAAAATAAACCATCGAATGCAAAGAGAGAGAGAGAGAGAGAGAGAGAGAGAGAGAGAGAGAGAGAGAGAGAGAGAGAGAGAGAGAGAGAGAGAGAACGCATCGAAGAAAATTCTAACGGCATGAGTAATTACATAAAGATTAACTTGTATTTTTATTCCT
>NC_090750.1:63267424-63284924 GCF_036898095.1 Palaemon carinicauda | reverse complement strand
TATATATATATATATATACTGTATATATATACATATATATACTTATATATATATATATATATATATGTATATATATATGTATATATATATATATATATATGTATATATATATATATATATATATATATATATATATTATTCCATGTCACGCTCAACGCCATTTCCAGATGTATGACTACCCTCTCTCTCCCCGTCTCTTGAGTAGGGGAGCGAGGGATGTATTTATACCCTGGTGAGAGGGGGTGGTACCACGAGAGATACACGCTGAAACTGCCGTGTTATAATTAGGCAGTGAGGTTGGAAATGGTTGAACATGTGTGCAAGAGTGTACATATGAGTAGTGCATATTCAGACGCCATTTTTGACGGCTCGGGTTTAAAGGTTTAAAGGCCGCTCATGAATGGCAGAGGCAAGGGCCAGCGACATTGCCCTATCAATCAGGACAATGCCCTAGAGACTGACCATATATCATATGATCAGCGCCCAAACCCCCCCCCTCTCCACACAAGCTAGGACCAGGACAGCCAGGCAATGGCTGCTGAGGGCTCAACAGATAGACCTATAGGCTCCCCCAAACCCCCCAACCTTAGCACAAACGAGACTGAGCGGGACTCGAACCCCAGCCTGGTAAACACCAGGCAGAGACGTTACCAATCAGGCCACAACAACCCTAGTAAATGAATAAAGGCGATGAATCTCTCCTTCTAACAAGACCAAACTAATAAGCTCGACGGAAGCTTATTATTCAGTCGAGTCTCTGGAGTCATCATCCAATCATACCTCATCGGATTTCTATTAGCAAAGCTCCAAGGAATCTGAACCTGGATTCATTTGGACCACTCATGATGGGCAGAATTGATCTGTCTCTTTCTCCTTTAAGATGAAAATAATCCTTATCATAACACGCTTCTAAATAAGGCAATTACGTCATTTATAATTCCTTGTTATCACGAAATATTAGATAAAAGTTACTGCCATTAAAAATATTATCCGTTTGATAACGACGGATAAATCAACTTAATGTATTTGGATAATCTTTAGACAAAATGATAGCCTTTTTTTTGAAATTCCGGAATTAAATAATAGATTGGACTGGGTTTGTGAAACTGGGCCGCATAACTCTGCACTAGGGCCTGGGAGGAAATCACAGTTTGTAAAAATTAACGGGTAAGCATATTAGGTACTTTGAATATATATATTATCATCATTACTATCCAAGCTACAACCCTAGTTGGAAAAGCAAGATGCTATAAGCCCAGGGGCTCCAACAGGGAAAAATAGCCCAGTGAGGAAAGGAAATAAGGAAATAAATAAATGAAGAGAACAAATTAACAATAAATCGTTCTAAAAAAAAGTAACAACGTCAAAACAGACATGTCATATATAAACTATTAACAACATCAAAAACAAATATGTCATAAATAAACAATAAAAAGACTCATGTCCGCCTGGTCAACAAAAAAGCATTTGCACCAACTTTGAACTTTTGAAGTTCTACTGATTCTACCATACTTGAACCAAGTTTCACCAATGAAGTTTTTATGCATCACGGTAGAGTAATTCCAGTGTTACATATTAGGCCGCAGAAAATGTATGGGGAAGATTGTGATTATAACTAATTAGAATGGGAAGAGATGGCTCAAAAGGAATGGATATATATGGTGTGGATTCATTGATGTCTGGGAATTTGATTTTTTGAATTTGAGCCTTGTGCTCCAGCGCTGGGAACGGGGAGGTCACTCAGCTACCAGGTGCTATTTGGGGGAAAATCCCGTAATTGCTCTATGAAGTAAACGTTAAAGGAAGTTGGATAGCAAGAAACTAGAATTAAGTGGTTGTGGTTGCCTACTGTAAACGTCCCTGCCTAGCGTTGTGCTCAAGCTCTATAGTTTTTTTACAGTGTTTGCAACTTCACTATCCTTGTCAACAAAGGATGGGGGAGTTTTTAGAAAAACAGCTAAATGGATACGTCAAAAAACTAAAGTAATGGATATCCTTGAAACCATTAGCAAGCTCAAATGGAACTGGGCAGGGCACATTGCCAGGATGACAGACAACCGATGGACATCCCGAACAACCTTCTGGACACCCCGAGGATACACAGGAAACCGAGGAAGACAAAAAACCCGCTGGCGAGATGACTTAGACCAACATAGGCAACAGTGGCACAGAATAGCTTGCGATAGAAGTCTGTGGAGAAACCTGGGGAAGGCCTACATCCAACAAAGGACTTTTGAAGTCTGAAATGATGATGATGATGATGATAAGTCTACCTGCTGAGTCATCAACAGTCATTTCTGACCCTCCCTGGTCTTAGCTTGGGCGGAGAGGGAACTTGGGCACTGATCATTTGTCTATATGGGCAGTCTCTAGGAGTCTAGGGTATCGTCCTGCTAGGGCATTGTCGCTGTCCCTTGCCTTAGCCAATTATGAGTGACTTTTAAACCTTAAAATAAAAAGGGGCGTATACTGGAAAGCTAAAAAGGGGCGTATACTGGAAAGCTAAAAAGGGGCGTATACTGGAAAGCTAAAAAGGGGCGTATACTGGAAAGCTAAAAAGGGGGCGTAGCTGGCACCCAGTGAAACACTTCAAAGAATCTCTAATAATGCATGCTCTACACCGAGGAAGATGCTATAACTTAAAGTGCCTCCTACGTAACTGATGCTTTAGGTGCCCCAAGGCCAATTAATGCTTTGGCTCTGGGTGCCAGAGGATAGTCGAAGGAGAAAACTTTGGGAAATTAAGCCTTCGTTAAAATTAACCTACATGAGGAGATTTCCATTACCATACTCTGCCACTTACAAAGATTAGATTGATATTTATCCCATCATAACTTTATACGGAGAGTATCATTAAATTATTACCGACATAGCAGGGGATTGAAACAAATGGAAGAACAAGACATTCAAAAACTATCTTTCTGCTAAATCAACAACGAGAGAAAGCAGTGGAATGTTGACAATTGTTGTAACACGACACCTGCTGCTACCAAAAAAAAAAAAAAAAAATCAAAAGAAACGCCGACGTATTAAAAGAGTTAATCCTTCACACTTTATCTCAAGAGCTTTCCATTGCGACATCGACGTAGTGACACGTAAGTATACTTATATGCATAGAAGCCGTCCAAGTGACGTCATCTCGTCTCTTGAAAGTCAATATGTCTTCATATGACTTCCAGAGAAGAGAGAAAGAGAAAGAGGGAAAGAGAAGGGTTGAAGAGACTTCACATGAAAGCGCTTTTGTGTGCCCAATGATTGTTCAAGAGACGCACCTTATTGTGATATATGTAATCTCATTCTCCCTCGGGCGTCGAGAATAACGAGAGAGAGGACTTAGTCCCCACCTTTGATGAGTCGCTCAAGTCTCCTGACACACTTTCTGTGTAAATTGAATCTAACATAAGATGGGAGTTCTAAGTATCGGGCAACATTTTATTCGGTTGCGAGGAAAATTTCTTTTTGATGATTTAGATAAACTTTAGAGGATTTCATATATATAAGAGGAAAAGTATACGTATCCTTTATAATCATTCAGATTAAGATGTATTGGATGTATCCTATTATTGAGAAGTATCTTCTCCAAGAGAATTGCAAGGAAGTTTTGATTTTATCTGATTGGTCCTGCATCATCTATTAGGTTTCATGTCCCCTATTCATCATCGACTATGTATCACCTATCAATAAACCTTGTCCATACCTATTCAAAGGATACGTAGTTTATTACGCTTTACATTCCATTCGGGTAATCTTTTTTTTTTATTTATTTATTTTTTTTTATTTTTTTTTTATTTTTTTTAAAGACGAAGAAACCTTAGCTTCGAGATGAGACAATAGCAGAGTCATAGCAGTTACAAACTGTGTCTGTCAGGGACCTCACTTCCTGACAAAAATACATATGAATAATATGGATTAATACACATTCAGAATGTTTTCATTGTTTTTTATAGGATAACAAAAAACATATCTGCTTATAGCTATAGCAAAAAGATGCAAAGCAATATTAGTTGACTACTAATAGTGCTACTACAGATGATGATGATAACAACAACAACAACAACAACAACAACAACAACAACAACAACAACAACAACAATAATAATAATAATAATAATAATAATGAGAAGAAGAAGAAGAAGAAGAAGAAGAAGAAGAAGAAATAAAGTCTGTATGATTATATACAAACGCTGTCACGGTACCTCTAATACCTAGAAAAGGGAGGAGAAAAGAGGCATGAAAAACCACCCCAATATATCAGCACTCTTTCTGCCAAGACACTTAGGATACTGTACAATGTCAATTCAAGCCGAATAATAGCGCTACCTTTAACCTTCTCCTTAAGCCTTTCTTCTCCAAAAGTAGTCCCTTTTCATTAACAAAATCACAGCAATTTGTGACGTCACTTCGAACATGTTTATGGAACTTTGTCTTGATTTACTGCGAGTTCCTTCTGAGCAGTGAAAGGGGGCGTTGTATTGTACTGTCTGGATATTATACAGAGTTCTTATAGATGATCTGGTAATTTTTTTCTATTTACTCTATACTTCTATAAGATTTAGACAGGTTGTTCTGTAATTTTTGCCTTATTTTGTAAACGTACGTGTCCAATAAATTAAGATGAGAATCAGCAGCTGGACACCAGACAGAACTCGAAACAAGGTAGAATGAAAGAATTAAAACACTTCTTCGGAATAGACTGATCACATAAGACTTTCGTCATTCATTTAATTGTACTTTTTATTCAATTCAGTGTATGTAAATTTACGTTATTTTTTAAGAATTAACTTTTTCTTTCACGTATTTTGTTAGGAAGTTCTTTCGATGCCTATATACCATTTAACCTCCTTGCTATATATTCCCACAGGAAATTCCGTTTATTGGTTTTATCTTGTACCCCAATTTGACCGCATAAATAAAACCGTTGTCTAATAAATTTTCGCAATAAGATTTTACAGAAATTCGTATATTCTCTTTAACAAACTTTTCGTCTTCTGTTTGCTCTGTTAATTTTCACATAACTAGGCAATATTTTCTTTATTTAATCAATTTACCTTTAATTAGTAATTTTCCGTAAGCTAATCGCATCACAAGAATTTACATAATATTTTTTACTATTATCTAATGTACTCAAAAAAAAAAAAAAAAAAAAAAATCCTTGATATTGTATTTATCAGCATTCCTTTTTTTTACCAAGTTTAATTACGGTCAACTTCAAAACATAAATACAAAACCAACTGTAAAATTTACGACTTCAGCCTCGAATATATTTTATGTTTATGCATAAACGTAGCGGATTTCTAAAAGTATTTATAGTTTTGCAATTATCTATATATCGAGGAGTCCCAGAAAGCACAAGGCTGCGCATGTTGTATGCAAATGACTGTGATTAAAAATTTAGTATACCTTAACTCTTTGGTTAACTTTTTTTTAATCTGTAATGTCGCCTAATATCTATAGTCCATTTCTTTTAGCGATGCATATTTGCACCGACTCGCAGCGGTGCCCTTTTAGCTCGGAAAAGTTTCATGATCGCTGATTGGTTGGACGAGATAATTCTAACCAATCAACGATCAGGAAACTTTTCCGAGCTAAAAGGGCACCGCTGCGAGTCGGTGCAAATCTGCATCGCTAAAAGAAATGGACTATAGTTTCGTATTCTGGTTCAAATAAATATTCAAGATTTTATCACAAACTAAAGTTATATAGAAATCATTACCTACATAATAGGAAACCCTTTATGAACAAAATAAAATTAAAATATCTCGTTTTATCTGTTGGTTAGAACAAAGTTTCAAGCCCCTGTTATCTTGGATTAAAGGAAGCATTTGAAGGAAGATGTAAATGAAAATAAAATCAACTTCTCTGAAATAAAATCAATGTTCACTCAACTGACAACTCAAAATAAAGGATATCTATCTCGAGATGTGTACAAAGAGGACATTTTCTTTTAAAGGTGAATTTACAGTCTTACTGATCCCTCTGATGTAACGTAAGATATTTCTTTACTTGTTTGATTGTTTTCCATTTCAATCTCTTCGAAAAAAAACTATATGTTACTAAGAAAAAACGCATTATTTATGTATAAAGACAAAGTGTTTGCGTCCGAAAGGATATATTAAAGCATTCCCCAGCATCAATGTGTAAAAGCAAGTAATTATTGAAAACTAACAAGTAATGTTCCCCATAGACTGATCGTATCTCTTGTAAAATTTCATATAAAGATTATGCATAACGAGGTATCATACTTTTAAAACTGACCGAAACTTTCTCTACTTTCTATGATATAGCATAATATATTTTTAGAAGAGATGTAAAAAGTTCTATATACATAAAAAGAGTTAAATTATTCGATAGCATTAAATCTTACACTGACTTCCGAGGAATGAGTGTATTAGAAGGATGAACCGGTATGTGGAGGCAGTATCCCCTATAGGAATTTCTGAGGAATGAGTATATTAGAAGGATGAACCGGTATGTGGAAGCAGTATCCCCTATAGGAATTTAAATCAAGGCCAAACACAAGGAATTATAATGGAGAAACATATGATGAATTTCCTAATTCAAAGAGAACTTTCCGTAAATTTAATACTCGCAACTATAATAGATGACTTTTTTTTTTCTTTAAGAATGATTTATTGTTAATTTGTTCTCTTCAGTTATCTATTTCCTTATTTCCTTTCCTCACTGGGCTATTTTTCCCTATTGGAGCCCTTGGGCTTATAGCATCTTGCTTTTCCACATAGGGTTGTAGCTTGGATAGTAATAATAATAATAATAATAATAAAGAACAAAAAAGGTTAAGCTAAATCACCATACAGTATGTACAAGAAAACCACAATCATTTAAAAAATAAGGAAAACAATAACAGACTCAAAATGTACAATGCTACAGCACGAATCAAGTATTTCTAGTGGGCAAACTTGACCCAAACATAAACAAAACATAAACAAAACAAAAACCTACCAAACTAGCTTATAGCCTAGTTTTGTTTACATTCCTTTTTTCTTAATGCTATTCTCACCAAGAATGATTTTGGATGCAAATAAAAAAAAAATAGAAAAGAATATGATAAGAGAATGGACCTGCAACAAAATGTCTCAGATATAAATGAAAGCAAAGAAGATAGCAAAAGGGCGCAACAATATACAGAGACTGTGTTTAAGTGGATTATAGCTTGATTAGTTCGGCCCACAACGAGATACTTATCACTGGTGCGAGAGAGAAACAGCCGCGCTCGTGTTACAATCAACACACACACCTGTATAAAAACGCGATGGACAGACCTACTGATCTCACAGATCGAATGTTTGTAGTACACCCACTACTTGACTTAGTGACTTTTACTATTTTTTTTCTTTGGGATCTCGGCTGGGAACCCAGTCAGTCAGACAGAGAGACAGAGGAAGAAGAGCTTGTGGTAAGAGTTTTATTTATGGATGGTATCGTCTAGAACTCAAGGGCAGCTGGTCTGATAGCAAAATTGTCACGTACCTATATGTTGGACTTTGAGGCCTTGAATCTGGAAGTCCAGTTGCTGGAATTTCACAAGTCACCATTCATTCTTTCTTATCAGCGTTCAGGGTAATTTCTACCTTTGATCGTCTCCCAAGTCTCAAAGACCACGAAGTGGTAATCGAAAAAAAAAAAAAAAAAAAAAAAAATATATATATATATATATATATATATATATATATATATATATATATATATATATATATATATATACATATATATATATATAAACAAACGTAGTTGTTTACCTCACACATCACAACAGTCATGCGTTTCAATCTTCATCCCTGAGCAGCTTCACGTGCATCAGTGACACCGTGTCAGCAAAGTCCTGAATACTTGTCAACGTTACTTCTGGTTAACGACTTTTGAGAACTTGCGGTCGAGTGACGTTAACACAATCGAATTCCAAGATTTTGTGACAATTATCATATATTTCCAATACTTAAAAACCGCAAACAAGAACCACTGTACTTCTCGGTAATTTTTAATTAGCTTCAATTTTTTTTTTAGTTAAGTAGCAAATCCAGTTTTCAAAGAAAAAACTGCTTAAGTCGCTTTACCCTTGTGACAACAAGTAACCTGAAATCGCCATTTCTTAAGTAATTTGAATCCTTGAGAAGGATATGCATCATGTGAACTCATATTCTACCATCTATTTGAATGAACAAGAATACCTATACTACTGTAGTACATTATGCAACAGCATCCGCATGTGGTAACTTAGAAGATGTAAGTAATAACTTGTATTTTTTTAAGTGTTACTTTTTCGTACCGTATACCTTGTTAAAGTGAGGACTGGACACACGATTGCATTGTTCAAATATGAACACAACCACGAGTTATAGAATGCCCACTGGACTTTCAAAATGCGGTCATAGTGCACACTGCAGTTTCTCCTTCCATAACCATCATCATTTCTTAATTGACCATTTTGTTAAAGAACAATTTGTTGTGATCTTTAAGAAAAAGTTATCTTGAGACTTGATCTGAATCCATGGTCAATTTGACGCAATATTTATTTTAAGGAGTAAGGTTATATTTTTTTATATTTGGAATAACAAAAAAAATCTGAAGTACTTTAGGAGAAATCAAAACCATGCCGGCCATGTGAGAACATAAAATTCAAGAGAATCAAATGCGGACCCCACCCACACTCCTGATCCGTCTATCTCTCACGAAAAAAGTTGACATTTTCTGTGCAGTCATACTACAAGGTGATAATTTTCCATAACATTCAGTCTACAATCTCATAGATTATGCCCATACACACTGATTTTATACATATACATACATACATACATACATATATATATATATATATATATATATATATATATATATATATATATATATACAAACAATATATATATATATATATATATATATATATATATACATAGTGAAAGATTGAAAAAAGCAAACCAGACAACGGCTAGATTAGGTAAAATTTGGAAATCAAATCGCCTGAAATTATATATATATATATATATATATATATATATATATATATATATATATATATATTATATATATATATATATATATATTTATATATATATATATATATATATTTATATATATATATATATATATATATATATATATATATATATATATATTTATATATATATATATATATATATATACATATATATATTGAAAGATTGAAAAATGTAAACCAGACAATGGGTAGGTTAAGTAAAATTTAGAAATCAAATCGCCTGAAATTACACATCAAAGTCAGGCTATATATCAGTTTAGTGAAATCTGTGTTACTGTATGGATATGAGACATGGTATGACAATGGAACAATATCCAACAGATTTTGTAGATTTGAGAACAGAGCCCTCAGAAGAATAATGATAATTAAATGGGAGGACAGAATTAGAAATGAAAGTATAAGACAGAACACTCGAGTGCCGTATGTGGATGAGATCATGGTGAGGGGTAGATGGAGATGTTTTGGGCATACTTTTACCACTCGCCAAGATATAATTAAAAGCTCAAAATAGAGACGACTGGCGAAATCTGACCGAAGCCATTTGCGTCAATAGGCGTAGGAGATGATGATGATGATGATGATGATATATAACTATATATATATATAAATATATATATATATAAATATATTTATATATATATATATATATATATATATATATATATATATATATATATTTATATTTATATATATATATATATATATATATATATATATATATATATATAAATAATAAATGCAGAAGTATTGAATTAAAAGCTCAAGATAGAGACGACTGGCGAAATCTGACCGAAGCCCTTTGCGTCAATAGGCGTAGGAGATGATGATGATGATGATGATATATAACTATATATATAAATAAATATATATATATATATACTGTACATTATATATATATACATATATATATATATATATATATATATATATATATATATATAAATGATAAATGGAGAAGTATTGAATTAAAAGCTCAAGATAGAGACGACTGGCGAAATCTGACCGAAGCCCTTTGCGTCAATAGGCGTAGGAGATGATGATGATGATGATGATATATAACTATATATATATAAATATATATATATATAAATATATTTATATATATATATATATATATATATATATATATATATATATATATATATATATAAATAAATAAATGATAAATGGAGAAGTATTGAATTAAAAGCTCAAGATAGAGACGACTGGCGAAATCTGACCGAAGCCCTTTGCGTCAATAGGCGTAGGAGATGATGATGATGATGATGATATATAACTATATATATATATATATATATATATATATATATATATATATATATATATATATATATATATATATATATATATATATATAAATAATAAATGGAGAAGTATTGAATTAAAAGCTCAAGATAGAGACGACTGGCGAAATCTGACCGAAGCCCTTTGCGTCAATAAGCGTAGGAGATGATGATGATGATGATGATGATGATGATATGTATATATATATATATATATATATATATATATATATATATATATATATATATATATATATATATATATATATATATATATATAATTGAGGGTCTGTGTGTGATGTAAGCGCTGCGCACTTACAGTTTTCCTAAGGTAGGCCAATTTTAGGATAAGTTTGCTAGCTCCAGCGAGTCAACCTTCCAAGTATTGACCAAGTGCAGTTCTTGATCAGCTGGCCAATAGAGCCTTTCCCATTTAATATCGCGTAACTGGCCTACTTAAATACTCACAAGTAAAATTCGAAAATTAATCTCAATTATATAGATACCCCATCATTTTCTTTCATTATTCAGCCCTGCGTCTCTTCATCCTACATATTCATCATCACACGTTATTACCTCTGCCAACAAAGTTGGAAGGTTATGTTTTCGTTATTACCTCTGCCAACAGAGTTGCAAGGTTATGTTTTCGTTATTACCTCTGCCAACAACGTTGGAAGGTTATGTTTTCGTTATTACCTCTGCCAACAGAGTTGCTAGGTTATGTTTTCGTTCTTACCTCTGCCAACAGAGTTGGAAGGTTATGTTTTCGTTATTACCTCTGCCAACAACGTTGGAAGGTTATGTTTTCGTTATTACCTCTGCCAACAACGTTGGAAGGTTATGTTTTCGTTATTACCTCTGCCAACAACGTTGGAAGGTTATGTTTTCGTTATTACCTCTGCCAACAACGTTGGAAGGTTATGTTTTCGTTCTTACCTCTGCCAACAGAGTTGGAAGGTTATGTTTTCGTTCTTACCTCTGCCAACAGAGTTGGAAGGTTATGTTTTCGTTATTACCTCTGCCAACAACGTTGGAAGGTTATGTTTTCGTTATTACCTCTGCCAACAACGTTGGAAGGTTATGTTTTCGTTATTACCTCTGCCAACAACGTTGGAAGGTTATGTTTTCGTTATTACCTCTGCCAACAGAGTTGCTAGGTTATGTTTTCGTTCTTACCTCTGCCAACAGAGTTGGAAGGTTATGTTTTCGTTCTTACCTCTGCCAACAGAGTTGGTAGGTTATGTTTTCGTTCTTACCTCTGCCAACAGAGTTGGAAGGTTATGTTTTCCTTCTTACCTCTGCCAACAGAGTTGGAAGGTTATGTTTTCGTTCTTACCTCTGCCAACAGAGTTGGAAGGTTATGTTTTCGTTATTACCTCTGCCAACAGAGTTGGAAGGTTATGTTTTCGTTCTTACCTCTGCCAACAGAGTTGGAAGGTTATGTTTTCGTTCTTACCTCTGCCAACAGAGTTGGAAGGTTATGTTTTCGTTATTACCTCTGCCAACAGAGTTGGAAGGTTATGTTTTCGTTATTACCTCTGCCAACAAAGTTGGAAGGTTATGTTTTCGACCCTGTTTGTCTGATTGTTTGTGAACGACTCTCCTGGCCATAATTTTACTCAAAGTAATGAAACTTTCAGGAATTAATTGTTATGTTGATACGCGGAAGGGATTTAATTTATAAAGTTCTAGGTCAAAGGTCAAGGTCAAGGTCGAGAAAAAGGTTAACGGAATTAACCCTAACCTTAACCCCAAGTTCGCATATGGTTGTCACACAGACTTCAAATACGCCTACAGTCTAAACTGATTCTGGAAAAAGCAAGCTGTTTTCGAGAAATATGCTGCCATGGCGGAGGTCTGCACTCTCAGAGTGCTTTTCTAGTAACTCTAATGATACTGAAACGTATTCGCTTCACACAAAACATATTTCTATTTTGTAAAGAAAATTCTGCTTGGCAACCATAGACCATTGCAAAGTATTCTATGTTAGTTTATGATTTAATTAAAGGACAGTGGACTATAAACTTCCAGATATTATTCGCCTTGACATATGATTGACCCTGTACCTTTTCAACTGTTAATGAAGCAAGGCTTGACCTGTCTGACCATACAACTTGGTAACACCACCTCAAGTAATATTGAAAAGACAAGGACAAATATTCTTCTTATTAGGTATGACATATTTGAAGACTGGGATTGCTGTGACAGTCAGAGACTCCTATCCCTCGTGGCTATAGTGCCAGAGATGACCCCTTTTTATTCCAATTTTTCTTTGGAAAGGTTTTGACATTTTATCCTACGTAAAAAAGTATGCTTGCATCCCTGAATCGTTGCGTTTTATCAGGTATGACATATTTGAGGACTGGGATTGCTGTGACAGTCAGAGACTCCTATCCCTCGTGGCTATAGTACCAGAGATGACCCCCTATAATTTAATTTTTTTCTTGAAAAGGTTTTAACATTTTATCCTAAGTAAAAGGATGTGCTTGCATCCCTGAATCGTTGCGTTTTATCAGATTTCTTGAATTTTAGCAATTTTCTATTTATTTTACACGATGTTTCGTTTTCTATTTTCCATTTATTCTATAATTTTAATGTTGATACAAAGATCATATTTAAAATCAAAAGTGCGAGAAATTGAAAAGATCTTTTAATAAGTTACAACGCGAAATTTTTTCCTGCTATATTTATTTTGAGGGTGCCAGATGACCCAAAAATAATATGACTATTGTTCTTTGTTACACTCAGAAGTATGTTATTTCTTCATTTGTAAGCACACCGCATTTACTTTGCAACAAACACTTTACTGTTTTGGATGCATATAATGCAACAACTTACAAATAAATCTAGAAGTAAACACGTTGTCATTTATTTTCAATTTTACTTTATCTAGTTTCCATGCTTTGTCTTTTACGGAGAGAAAATAATTCATAAAACCTCATTCATGAATCGATATTGTTCAGATCATGGTTGCTGCTTGAGATAAAAGATTAGATTCCAGGTTGATCGCAAAGCTCTATATCATGATCCTTGTTAGCCTAAAACATTGATATTCGTAGTTCTAAAAGTAGACCTGATAATACAAAACAAACTGTAACAGATGTTTATAGTGGTAACACTAGATCGTCAAAAACGAAATTGAATTTGTCACATACTGGTGTTTTGTAGTGTACCAACCGTGTGTCACACAATTGTACATAATTATTTTTGTTCGTTTTAGTGCAAGGGAAGAGCGAAGATACAAGCATAATATATACAAAAGGAATTATGTACAATTGTCTGCTTTTCTCCTCTGTAACATTGTCAATATTTGAACATGAAAATTCTTGTTCGTTTTAGTGCGAGGGAAGAGCGAAGATACAAGCATAATATATACAAAAGGAATTATGTACAATTGTGTGACACACGGTTGGTACAGTAGCATAAATGTATTTTATGTCACAAGCACCGTTACGGTGAAAAAGTGTTTTTATGCATATACCAGTAACTGTCAAACAAAAATGGCTGAATAGACCTTAAATAAACGTTCTCATGAGATCCAACTTCTGCATGTAGAAATGAATATGGTCAAATTGATTCCCATGCCACGAAAGTGCATTATCACGATTTCTGAAAAACAAAATATGTTTTGAAAATGTAAAATCTCAGTAAAGTTAGTGATGATGGGGTGCAAGAAGGTCACCTTGAAAAAAGACAAAAAAGCTTATGATGAATTGCAGAGATTTATTGAGTCTAAAATATTCATACAGAATTCCCTCTTGTGCTGTCGAATTACAAGAATTTAGACATCCAAAGAAAGGCACATATATGAAACCCATCTTTAAAATCTGATTATTTGTTGGAAAAGCTTATTTCTCATTTCGGAAACAAACTTGATGCAAAGATGAGAAATAAAAAAGAAGGCTACTTATCATTTGTTGCAAAAGATGTCATGGAAAAACAAACCTAAGTTGCTTTGTACTTGGGTCAGAAGATATTACAACTAGATAAAACCCAATTTTCCTTGAAACTAACAGCTGAGAACCTACTAGAAAAGTAGATATGCTGACGAATGGCTTCGCTTTCACAAAGTCCTCTCAAATGGTGCAGAAGATGATTGTGTAAGTGAGAGAGAACACAGATACAAATCAAACTCTGCAGATGATGGCATATACAAGTTAAAAGTTAAAAGGTAGTATCAAGGAACAATTTAGATATTTTAAATTATTTTGGACATTGCATTGAATACCATGTTGCAGAAGAGTATAAAATAGCATTAGCAAAAACTATCTTGGAAAAAGATAAGTCCTTGCCAGAGGTTTTAGCTGAAAAAAAAAATCTTTCTACAGTCCTTGCATGGGACAATTATGATGAAAATACTGACTCCTTGTCTGGAGAAGGCTCTCACCATGATGGGCAAGGGTTATGCTACCAAAATGTACCAAATTTTGAAAGAGCTTAAGCACCCCAAGAACAATTACTATCAGCACTGATACAACAAAATTGTACATCACCGTATCATTTCAAGAATAAACCAAATATTCATTAGGAAAATCCATATGGCAAATGAAAAAGAAAAAACATTGGTAGTACTTGAAACTGACCTGGAGCATAAAAAGCTAAAAAGTTACTAGCTTTGAATTTAACAATACTGCAATTGATGAACCACAATCATACATCATTAGGAGATAGAAAGATATTACTTGGATATTGTCATATAAATCTCAATAACACTCCAATGTTGTGAGGATGGAAGTCTCATTTTACCATACCTCTTACCACCCCAAATAGTGAAGTACATGCAAAACATATGCCTCTAACAAGATAATGATGTAGTCAAAGAAACTAACCAAAAGTTTTAACGCTGCAGATGAGTGTGGAAAGAAATACATCCCAATGTACGGTCTAGTTATTGTCAAGGCTGTTCTACCTATTCATATCAGGTACCGCTATCTAGATAGGTTAATAGAGTTCTCTTGCTTGAGGGTATACTCGGTCACACTATTCTATCGAATTTCGTTTCCTTCTGTTTTGTTAGTTTTTACAGTTTATATAGGAAATATTTATTTTAATGTTATTGCTCTTAAAATTTTCTATTGTTTCTTGTTTCCTTTCCTCACTGAGATATTTTCCCTGTTGGAGCCCCTGGGCTTACAGCATCTTGCTGTTCCAGCTAGGGTTGTAGCTTAGCAAATAATAATAATAATAATAATAATAATAATAATAATAATAATAATAATAATAATATCTAGATAGAAGTGAGAATGACACATTAAAAAGGATGTCTTGGAGTTTATACAGACTGATCAGGCATGGAAATAATAGTTTATGGAGGGCTGCAACAAAGACCCAGACAGATTTGAAAAACCCATAAAGAGCAGGCCAGTGAAGAATCTTGCAAGGGCAGCAGTTGCAGCAAAAATTAAGGGAAAAGATGCCTAACTAGTTGTACTCAAAACCACCACTAATTTGCTAGGTCGACTTGTTATATCTAAACTGCACTAAGGAAATCGATTTACCAAGGGTTTTTAATATTCTCTTGATACCTTTATTACTGTCCCTAGCAGGTATTGATGGCTCAATAAATAAAATACCTTAGTCAGCCTTAGCCAATCACGTGAATGATTTGGTGTCACATGATGTACCAGATGAAATTGATGTCATCATATATGATATGATGGCAATTATCCAAGCTTTACGTTCATGCATTCCAGATTAATATGGTGTCTTGAAAAAGAAGCTTTTGATTGTGGTATGCACGACAAATGCCAGCGAGGTTCTTGCAGATTTTGATACATATGAAAGGAACATCAAAGACACTGAACAGTAAACTATACGTGAAAATGAAGGGGATAGTGTCGTAATAATTGGAAGTACACAAACCTGGTCTAAAAGCTTTAAAACCAGCCTTAAATCTAAGGCCTACAAGGCAACCCTAATAAAATTTCTGATTCAAGAGTGGAAACATGACAAATATGCTGGTCATACAAGGTAAAATTGTTATAGCAACCCGTGCAAAAGTAGCACAGAACTACAAAATTGACTAATATACGGTGCAAAGTTCAGAAGTCCCCATGTATTGCTGTGGTCACATAGAAGCAGATACAAGAATAGTTTACCATCTCTGTCATATCAAATGTGGTAGTTATGTTGTCGTGTGGCCAAGCGATAGTGATTCTTTTGTTGTTCTTCATTTCACGGGTAGACCTAATTGTATGGATGGAAACTGGCCAGTCATCAGATAACACAAGGCAATACATAAACATTAATAACCTGGCAGACCTTCTAGGTAGACAAATAAACAAAGCCCTACATGGCCTCTAGATGCTCTAACACGGTTCGATTATGAATCCAGTTTTGCTAGAATGGACAAAGTAAGACCACTGCAGATTGCAATGGAAAATGATGACTTTCCCAAAAATCTTCCTATGCTGAAAAAAGAAATAAGACCTTGTCAGCAGCAAAAACATAAAACAGTTTGTTTGTGCTCTTTACGGAATATCAAAAGCCTTGTCAGTGAATGTAGCAAGAAAGGAAAATTTTAGAAGTATTAAGTCAAAGAAAAATGATCTGCTATTATCCATCATTAATGAGCTAGATGCCACAATGTTACCCCCTTGTCATTACTGCCTTTACCCAGAAAATCAAAAGGACAAACAAACTACAATACCCGTACGTGGGACCGATCTTCAGAGAAAGATCCATTAGATCAGTGATTCCCAACCTTTTTTCTGTCATTTCCCCCCTGCACCCAGTTCAACCATCCAGATTTCCCCCTTCATGCCCCGCCCAGCCCTCATGCCCACTCGCCTGCCTCAGAAATGGGCATGATACTCTAATTCTCCCCTTGAATATCATGTCAGTGAGAACTGATATGATCATATCACAATTGAATGGCTAATAACAAATTGCCGCACGTACTATGAGGACATTTTCTGCTTATTTTAGTTAGTAGGTAGTGTAACTATTTCCCCCCTGGAAGCTTCATATTTCCCCCCCCCCGGGGGAAATTTCCCCCAGGTTGGGAACCACTGCATTAGATGGTACCCCATCACCCAATGAGCAAGGGTGGGAAGAGAAAGATGGAGCGCATCTATAACGCAGTGTGGTTCACGTGTGATCAATTGCCCATAAACCTTAGCAAGCATATTAAAGAGAAGCATGTTGATGAATTTGAGAATGAATTCACCGACATTCATGCTGACTCCACTGACTGATGATTCAG